>NC_051155.1:252239708-252539708 GCF_013339745.2 Dermacentor silvarum
CGGCTTGCCTGTAATCAGATCGTGGTTTTGGCACGTAACCCGTATCAAAAAAAAAATATCCTGTGGACCCGAGCATGGCGGAACTGCTGCGAATTAAGCAAACAAGAAAAAAGCGTTCTTGCTTTTCATCGAAGTTCGTGTCAGAGCTTTTCAGCACATACCAGAGTAATTGTTTTTCTTTTGTGAAGGTTAAAATCTTCCGCTTTAGCGACGAAGTGGCTGCAGCAGGTTTTTAATAAACATATCCGGATGAACCTTTGACAAGATTGTTTCAAGTGCGTCAAATGACAGCATTTTAGTCATCGAACGCGTTTTCTGCATCACGGTGTTTACAGAAAAAATACGAACCCTTGCCTCGTGGTCTAGCGTGTAACGTACGATTCGTAACAACCGCAAACTTAGGTTTCGTTCACACCTGGGTAGCGAAATGAATCGAAAACGCCAAAGCGGTGTAAATTGTTTTTCCGCGCATGTTTGCATTTGTTTGCTACCGACGCCGCCGCTTTCGCGCCATCTACCTGCTGTGAGCACACTTGGCACGTGTGACGCTTGTCACCCACGCCATTGGTCATCGAAAGGAGCGATTGCGTGCAACTTGACCCCACTGATTTTAACGATGAATATAGAATACGAATAAATAGTCTTAATCCACTTAGCTGTTGTTTACGGAGATGCGCAAGAGCAGCTGAAGGAGCGGACGCCCCCGAAAACGGCGGTGACAGATTCGCCAGCTCTGCAAAAGCGTGAGTAGTTGGGGCAGGGCAACGCTTCTAATCCCCAGCTTCTGGGCATCTTCGTCCAAATTTCGTTCGCTCTTGTGAGTGTCCTCCTTGTAGAGGCTGTGAGTTTTTATCGCACAACATGGCACGGGGTATTTTTTGATCTGGTCGGTTAGCATCGCCGCCGACAATTTTGGCGCCATGTAAAGTTCCATCTTGCATGCAGTGCAGCTTCCGGCACGCGGAAATGCTTTCACCGAGGCGAGAATATCGGTCCAAGAGCGATCTGCTCCGCCGCCTAGTTTCCAGCCCACTTATCGGAGAGCGGGAAGATTTTTTGGGTCCTTTTTCTTTTCGCTTTTGCACGCTGCGACACCAAGTGGGCCGCGATAATTGGGCCTTAGTAAAGGAAAATATTACCCGCCTTGGTTGCTCGTGGCTATGGTTTTGGACTGCTGGAGCACCGAGGTCGCGGGATCGAATCCCGCCACGGCGGCCGCATTTCGATGGGGGCGAAATACGAAAACACCCGTGTACTTAGATTTAGGTGCACGTTAAAGAACCCCAGGTGGTCCAAATTTCCGGAGTCCCCCACTTACGGGTGCGTACCTCATAATCAGAACTGGGTTTTGGCACGTAAAACCCATAATTCAAGGAAAATATATTAACCGGACAGCGACTGGCAGGCCACCCTACAATAGGGAATGCGAAGAGGGATTAAACAACATCAGAATAATCAAGGTTGACTCCTGCTTTTTAAAATTTATTTCTTTTTTTTTTTTTTTTGAGCACAAGTGCTTACGACTAAATGTTCTTAGTACACATGTAGCCGCGCCTATGAAAAATCGCACTTCCCTCTTGCCCCCTACGCCCATTGTACTCGTACATAGGCGCACACGCACGCCCGCACGCGCAAACGCACACGGATCCGCTTGTAATGAAGTACTGACATTTGAGTCCTGCTAACTGTTTTCAGTTTGCGCAACCTCAACTTCATGCGCTAGGCCTCATTACTAGCGGCGTGCAGTTCAACAGGAGATCCTGTCAATAGTTGTCAGCGAGCGTTAGTGTCGTGCACATCTGGCAGAGGATGCAGGACGATTAGTCTCCGTCTCCGCAGCAACGTCTCCTCGTTTTTGACTCAGTCCTCGACGGACACTCTGCTACCGAATGGTGTCCACTTCTTTTCTTTCTCCATATCTTCCCTTCCTACGCTGCATTCTGAAGAGAGAGAAATTTATTTGTGGAAAGTGGAAACGTCGGCCTGAACCATAGCTTGCTCTAGCTGCTACTTTGTAACTCCTCACCGTTCCAGCATCCTTGAAGGGAACGCATGGCAAGGTCATTGTATTCCTAAAGCACCATCGGTTATACAAACGCGACAGCGCCACCGTTTCACAACCATGTCGCGCTGTGCCACGAAAGACGACACCCTGACACAACGTTGCCTCGCGGACCTCGCATTTGTCTGAGTGAATGGCTCTGTCGCAATGTTTCCAAAACGGGCGTGCACGGCCGGTCCCACACGCGGATAGTCCGTGACCATCTCTTCTTCAAGAGAAGTCCAGCATTGTATTCGAGTCCGAGGATTTCCGATTTACCACGTCAATTTACGCAATGCCGAGACGAGGTTGCGTTGCAGATTGCAGTCTCGAACATTCCTGTGCGACCGCTCTTCGAGGCGGGAGGGACGATGGCGCGTACCTGAGTTCTCAATTTATCGTTAGCACGACAAGGACCCTGTTGAATGAAACACGCGCCAACGAAAGTAAAGAAGAAATCTGAGGGTTTTAAGAGTCGTCAAAGCGTTTGCGTAAATGACTTGAAAATATGCGTGGCTCTGCTATCGCAAACACCGGAGACCAGCGGAGCTGGGGAAAGCCTGTAAAGTAGTGCAAACCACACACTTGGTCTAACTTTTGGTGGGCTTCCTCCATCTCCGCTGGTCTCTGGTGCTTGCGATAGCAGAGCCACGCATAATTTTTTTTTACATGTCAGTGCAGATTGAGAATGCTAAGGTTAGAAATCTCTCGCTTCAGTCTTTCGGAAGTGACGAGTGCCCAGGGGGGGGGGGGGGGGGGGGTGGGGATATACTGTAAGGGTCCGCCTAGTGGACTGTCCACTTCGGCTGTCGCCATTGACTCCAGCATCACGAGCGTGAAGGAGACTGTCTGGCACCTTCGCGCTCGTGAAGCTGGCGCCAATGGCGACAGGCGAACTAGACAGTCCACTAGGTGGATTCTAGCTACAGTCCACTAGCTATAATGACAAAGAGATTTATTTGATGATGACCGCTTATATGCATGCATCTCTACTCATGCGCAAATAGATCCACTAAAATCGACACGTGCTTCAAGGCAGCAATCTAGAAAGTAGATTGCTAAAACGAAAAAGAAAAAAAAATTATCAGTGGCACATCGGTGGTTTCACGCGGCAGTGAAATGTACGTAACTTCTAGATTCCTGTCTTTAATCACGTGTCGATTTTAGTGGATCTATTTGAGCATGAGTAAAGGTACATGTATATATGTGGCCATCATCCAATGAATATTGTTGACAGTGCAGCGCTAATCCCGTCTTCTTTCTTCGTTCGTGCTGCAGGTTGCCTTCCTATACATTTGCTAATTATGCACCAACAAGCTAAGTCAAACAGCTCGCAAAATACTGCTCAAAGTACTGCTCAGAGTACTGCTCTCAAAGTACTGCTAAATCAAAGAGCTCGCACACTCGCTGCCCCATTTCAACACAACGTAGCAAAAGCACGAACGAATGTGTCTCAGCCACTGTGGATTCGAAAAGAACGCTTCCCGAAATAAACTAGTACTCACATGATCTTCTGCGTTTTTGAATGGCTGTACAAGACTGCTGACTTTTTTTTTTTCGTTGTTTTCTGTCCGCTGCATAGCCATAACAAGAGCATTAAGTTTTAAGCAGCGGTGAAACGCATTTCATCGTTTTCTTTTTTCTTCTTCTTCTTTTCATCATAAAGAACGCCACAAGGGAAAAAAAAAGCAATCAGCAGCAGCCAGTGGCTGCCTCGTGCATCGCGGCCAGCATATGCGCGTAGTGTTTGAGCAGGCGGCATGGCAGACGGCCTTCCCTCGATCCGGGTGATTTCGCACTTCAAAAAAGGGGTGCGTGCGCGTATGCGCCTGCCGCTACGAAATGGAGATTAAAGGAACGGGGCAGCAGGCGCCTGTGTTCGGGATACAGTTCAACAAACGCACGACGATGCCGAGCAACAAAAAAAAAAGCGACTCGCTCGAAGCCGGGTGCGGATGTTTGGCTCCGGATGATATCTCGCGAGAAGCAGCCATGAAAGCGGCCTCAGGCACAGCAGCACCTCGCAGCTTTGCTGCTCAAAGACGGGGAACGGCGGAGAACGGAGGACAGAGAGAGAGAAGAGAAAAAAAAGTTAATCAAAAGAATAGTTTCTTTTTTTCAAAAGGAAACGAGGATATCAGCCGGCTGTGCTGTGAAGTTAGAAAAATCGGAACGCGTTTCTGGCGAATGGAACAAAAGGAAATCTACAATTTGAGAGAAACCTGTCTTCCTGATTTTCTTTCTTTTCCTTTGATTCTTTGTTTTGTTGTTCAGAAGGCCACCAAGATGTTCGCAGTCGGTGCACTTCAATCAAGCTGCGGGGCAATACAGGCTTTAAAGACGAAGAAAAAATGGGGGGGGGGGGGGGGGGGGGGGGGGAGTAGGATTCATTTTTTCCGGAAAGGAAAATTCACTCGCGACAATACCTGTATTCGCCACGGTAGCTACAATACTGAAAGTCATGCGTTTCCTTTGTTTAGACCTTAACACTAGCATGCCTCTCGATGCTAAACCACTCAGTTTCTTCAATTACATTATGGTGCCTTACGTGCCAAAACCACGATCTGATTATGAGGCACGCCGTAGTGGGGGACTCCGGAAATTTTGACCACCTGGGGTTCTTTAACGTGCACCTAAATCTAAGTACACTGGTGTTTTCGCATTTCGCCCCCATCGAAATGCGGCCGCCGTGGCCGGGATTCAATCCCGCGACCTCGTGCTCAGCAGCCCAACACGATATCCACTGAGCAACCACTGGCGGGTGCCAGGTTTCTTAAGTATCTGAAAAATTCCACGCGGTGGATGTATAAACTTTTGTGACGTGTATATGTCGTCGGTCTCAGCGCAGAGAATGAGAAAGCAGACTCGAAGTGGCGAATTTCAATTTACACAAGTATAAGTACCATTTAAGCACACTGCACGAATACACATTTTTTATAACCTCCGACACGAAGACACTCCTAAATGCCTTATTACTATAAAAAAGGACCTCTAGTAAAGCGTTCCCATTCGGGTTAAACAGCTCCAGCTCCCAACACTCTACAGCGAATTGTCAATTTAAGAAAAAAAAAATGGGCTAGCCTAAAGCAACAACTTCCTTCAATGTGAAGCGGCTCGTCGGCGGTTTCTTGCCGCTGTCACATCGGCAGACCGCTTCTTACGATACAGGGGCCCCGCGGCCCTGATACTGTCAATAATCCGATTTGAAGATCTCCACCCGCATCATCACATTTTTCTAAAATGCGGGTGTCAACACACCGATGTCACGTTAGTAGGAGCGGGGCAACGTGTTTCCTGTACAAACAACTACGCACGTTATAGCAGCTATAGTGATCAGTGACAGAGACATCTTCGATCAATGACCTCTTCATGACATCTGGTGGAGGTGGTGGTCTTCATTACGGAGGCGGCTATTATGGTAATTCGTTGGGATTCTGGCTACTAAGATCGCTCACTTCAAATATTCGAACTTCAGGATGACATTCTTTATCGACGGCAGGTCACCTCTAATGGACTGGATTTAATGCTAATCGTATTTTGTCACGGCCGTTTGATTGCTTTAGACACGCCCATTGCTGGACACCTTCGAACCAAGCAGACCTGTGACAGATTGCGATGTCGCTTCTTCTGGCCAGGTCTGTACCGCTCTGTACGGCGTTACCTGGCCGCTTGTGACCTCTTCCAGTGGTGGAAAAGACCATGTGTGCAACCAGCTGGCCACCTTCTTCGAATAGGCATTCCCAAGGCGCCTTTCTGTCGTGTCAGCGTGGATCGTTCAGGCCCCTTCCCCACATCTCCAAAGAGAACAAGTGAATAGCCGTTGCGACATATCCACAAATATATCCGCCGAGATCAGCAGCAAACAGCAGCCAGCAACAGGTACACCAAATCCGAGAGGATAGACAAACAAAATTCCACTTTATTACGAAGAATAAGGTCCACCAGAAGTATACTACATAACGTTTCTTGTCCCAGCGAAATCAATAAGCTGCTTTTCAAAAATAAAGATTGCAGGAAAACTTCACTGCTGCGCCTGTCTCCGGCACCTACAATCAGCATTTTGACGATTTGAATAAAAAGGAAAACCTTGAAATATCATTCTTGTGCTCTTTAGGTTGACGGGATAAATTCGCAGTGTCGCCAGTGCAACGGGAGTCGCAGTCCTTGTGAAATATCCGTTAAATCATTTCTGTTGATTTGTCTGCTAGGCAATGCTTTATGTGCGCTCGTGATCTTGTAGAGGAACTTCTTGGATAGCACGTGTGCAACAATCAATCCATGTTCCCCAACTTCACTTTTATTGCGATAGCAATTATATGCACACGCCAAAGCGGATTTCTGCCGCCGGCGTCGCCGGCGTCGTCGCCGTCGCCGTGAGGTTCCGTATGACGTCAACGGCGATGAAATTGTCGCCGCGCTCCGGGCACTGTATGTGCAAGTGAAAGGGCGCGAGGCACGCGCGCTTTTACAGGGAGCGAACGCACGTCGAAGAGCAAACGCGCGTTCTGCGCCGTGCTCCCTGAAGGGCTGCAGAATAAGAGTCTATTTCCTCCTTTCCATATATAGAGAGCAAACGCGACTTTTTCCGTCGCGCGAAAGACTGTGGGGGGACGGGATGGAGAGAGGGAAGGGAGGCGACGTTTAGCTGCGGCACCAAATGCATATTTATATCAAAACGCCGCGCGCGTTCAGTGCGAACGCGGGCAAAACGCCGACGGCGTCGACAACAGTTCTGCGCGTTGCAGGTGCTGCTCCATTGTCCAAGTTTATACAGCTGATAAAACTACTATCCTTAGCTCCGTATAGGATCTCTACTGTTTCGCCATCGCAATTGATGCTTCGCCTTTCGGGTGAAACTGCGACAATTTTTTGTCTCCGTTGTTTGTCAGCGCATATTTTGCCAGAAATGTCGGTTCAAGACGTACCGCTTGTGTTGCCTCTGAGCATGCTCGAACAAGTGGTGCTGTGCCTGGTGGTCCTTGTAGACATAAGATGCTTCACCGGCGAACGTGCAGCTATGGAATGCTGCTGGCTCTATCAATTGTCATTCACGCTTCATCGTCTTTTCGATGCCAAAGAGTTGGCAATAAAACCAGCGTCGCACCAAGATAATTGACAAGCGATTATGTGTCGCATGTTCGTCGGTTCAACGACCCGGAGCTGACGAACGAGACGAGTTCTGGGACCACACATTCTAAAGGGGTCATCGGCCACGTGCAACTTACTAATTGCTGCAAACAGCCTACGCGGATGACTTCGTGGGACCAGCGTTCGACCCCGGTTTCACAGGAAGTTGCACCTTCATTGTTGCATCGAGGGCGGGTCGAAGGTTGTACACCAGAGGCGGAGTCTGGCGGGTGGTGCGACACCATGGACGGAATTTTGCAGACTGTGCAACAATCCCAACTGGCCGAGAGAAAGACATTGAATTCCCTCGTCGAGCGAAAGGGGGAAATGAACTGAATAAAAAGCGGAGCTCGAGCGCTGAAGAGGTGTTCGGGCATGCAAGGACTTCAGCATGTAGTGTGCTCCAAGAATTATGGAGCCGTTCTTGTAAACCACCATCAAGTAAATTTGTACATAAAACCTTTCTCGCATTGCTCGGACGTCGCTCTGGACTTCTTTTTTTTCCCGGAACCTGGTACGGCAACAGCCATGAAAACTTCGTGGCCACTTGGACCCCCCCGGACTTCGCAACAATGGGTGGACAATCACTACTTGCCCGCTATAATTTTTGATGCTTCGCGTAGTTCAAGATTATCAGATGACTTGTGCTACAGAGAGGAAGCGCCAGCTTCGACCACGCAGCCACACGGAGACTGTGCCGTAGCGACGTACATCAGCTATAATTAACCTCTGTCACCATCACCTTTGCCGCAACTTGACAGTGCATGCGCGGAAACACAGCAGTCTCGAACCAGCGGCGCACGCAGTACAAGTAGCACAGGGCGCTGATCCGTGCCGGAGCGCATCGTTCTGGCGCTCTATAGAAGGTGAGAATATACGCAAAGCTGGTGCTGCTAGTGCGCTACCTATAGATATATGGGAAGTTCACCAAACCGGACTTTGTCAATGTGTACGCCAGCGCTGGAAGATTAATTCTACGCAGTTCCCATGCTGTTTAGACGAAATAGACTCGCTAAGGCACGCCCCGCCTTTTCACTACAGTTTAGCTCCTTAAACAACAAACGAAGCATCGGCGTGCGTGATTGCGAGAACCTGTCATGGCCCGCATGGGCGTTTTCATTCGCACGATGAGCGTTTCGTGCCAGAAGCTTTTCAGATACATGTAATTAATTACTCTATGGCATGAATGTCCAACATCAATTAGGCACCATGCGTACGCGCCGTACCCCCCTGTGCCGCGCATATTTCACGCTGCGTAAAAGAACATCCTATAGTACACTTCGAGGCTGGATATGCTAATTTGCTGGCAGCTCCTCGTTTGCCCGAGCGCTGTGTGCTTGTAGGTAGGTTTTGTTTATTTCTAACAGGGAGAGGGCTAGAACGACATAAAATTCCACAAATAAAGCGTAAATGTCGATCTGACGTAAAAGCTTGTTACTCTGCTCAGAGATAAAGGGAGAAGGAGAAAACGTTGGACGGGACTAATATAAATTCAAGTCATGGGAACACATTCAGTGTGCTGCCACAAAGAGGCATGCATAAAAATTCGAGGAGCGCGCGGGGTGCTCGCCACGATGATTTAGACTCCGGCGGAGGGCCAAGAAAGGTGTCTTCAGTCGACGGCCTGTTGTCAATTAGCGCTAATGAAGAGTTCAATGCCTGCCGTTGACCGGCATATTGTGGACGAGCAGTAAGCATGTGCTTCATCGTCTCAGGCAGTTCACAGATATCAGAGTTTGGCGAGAGTGCGCTAAGTAAATGGTTCGTGCATCGTCGCCTGATGGTGACACACGACCTTCGCTTGTGCGAGAGGCTCGCGTAGATGCGTTTAATGACACGCTGTATGCAATTTCTTACGCACCGATCAAGTATGTTAAGACTGGACTGGACAAACATTATTTGGGTCCTGCAGGACGCGCTTAGGCGTAGTGGCGTAGTGGGCGTCTCCCACGTAGGGACCGACAGGGAATACCTGGCGGCCGCTTCGTGGGCCTTCTGGACGACCCATATTGCTGGTCGGCGAGAAGCGAGCTTCTGAGGGACTTGTCCCACTTGTCCGAGGTAGAGTCGGGATGAGCGTTTCTACACTCCCAGAGCGTGTGTGTGAGTGTCCCCGTGTATCCGCACGAGGGGCACATGTCGCTGGGGTACGCGTCAGGATAAAGAACGTGGAGTTTGGCGGGGTTTGGGCGCGTGTCTGTTTGTAATAAGCGTAGGGTTAAGTATGTTAAGACAGCTGCGGCAATTATCCTGTGGTGTCGGGTCTTGATGTCGGGTTCCACGCACTCCCGAAGAAAAAGGAGCTGCCGTCTGGTCTTCAGAGGAAGAGTGCGGACACGTATACCACCATTCCGGGTTGTTTTTGTCGTTGCACCTGAAAGATCAATCCGGACAATCCACAGTGCCCAGGGCTCCACTTGTAATCAATGCAGTGGCTATTCTTTTCAGCAAGTGCATGCAGTTCGGCAGCCCATAGAGCCACAAAACAACAAAAGCATGGCCGTGCCAACATTAGAAATTTCGAATGCGACTCGAATATTATTTGCTATTCCATTGGTATTCAGTTGAAGAATTAATTCTATTTGAAATTGTCGAATATCAGTCTCTGTTTAAATATGAGAAATGAAAACAGTTATTAGATTCTGCAGGAAGAAGAACTGTTCCGAATGATTATGTTGCTGAAAAGTCAGCCACGGTTGCTGCACAGAGACACAACTGCTTGAGCAATAGCATAGAGGTGATAACTTCTGCTCAATAATTTCCTGTCATTCAATAAGGATACCTAGCCTTTGGACAACTTACAGATTTGCGGTCTCCATTTAGGCGAGTCGATTTGTTATTCAGCCAGTTTTGCCATGTTAGCATCCCTATGAAGCGCTGAGGTGTTTCAAAGGGACACGTAACATTTTACGAGTTTCTGGTGTCGAGATTTTCCTTTATTTTATTACTTTCGTCATAGGACCCTAGACAGGATCCCTTTTCAGTTATCATTCATTTGCAAGTTGCTCACCTTCTTGGAAGTCGAATCACAAACGACTTTACACGTAACAGATAGTGCATATACGTCTTCTTAATACCCTCCAATCTCTTTCCCCTAATGGGCTCTGCTAAACATTAATATTTCACCTTATTTAGTAAGAAGAAAATGTGGGAGATTTGATTCTATCTTTGAAGGCGTTTTTTTTCTTGTATATTTATACTCGATTTCATTCGCGAATTTTTATATTCGTACCCGCCTAAACAAAAGCTTTTAACATGGCATATGGACGCATATCCATACTTATCCCGAGTCAAACAATATTTAAGTGACTCTAGTCAGAAATGTCCCTGCAAGCTTCTAGAACCACCACTAGCATAGTTGTGAGTGAAATTACCTTGTAATCCAGTCGGTATCTTTGTCGGTAATCCAGTTAGTCTCCAGGTGGTATAGTAGCAGCCGTGGCTGAGGCGGGATGTTATTATACAGTCAAATCGAGTGGAAGATATTTGTATGTTTCGCTAGCTTACTTCAAGCAAGAGAAGAAAAGTCGTCATAGGAATGGTCGCAACAATTACCTTCTAGTTGGCAGACAGATATACGTGCATTCGCTTGCCTACATTCAAGGCCAGCCCGTTTTTTTTTTTCAAATATTAATTTCCCCCTCATGTTTTTTCCTACGCCCAATCAGCTTCAGATCATGCGTCCTGCATTGTTTCTTTCCGATAAATTGACCAAAATAAAAGGAGGCCACGTCGACACCAGGCTATTCAAATGCTTTCAACCTGATTAACATGGTGCGTCCCACGAAAGATCCTGGGCGAACCACCGACGCGTGCACCAGTGCGCATGCGCATAGCCCTTACGCTCCTCCATCTCCTAATGCGATTCGGCCATAGCAGACTCCATCAATAATTTTGCTCTTTTATCGACGGTTCTGCCATTCACTCGGGTCTCAACATAAAGGTGGATAAGGATTACTGCGGGATGGATGCGACTCTTTGTGTTTGCATAATCAATGTTGTTCCACAGTGGCGCCAGAAGCATTTCTTGATGGCGCTTAAAGCCAGGTACCTATGTAGGTAATCACTCGCTTTTGCTCGCTCACACACGCGCGCACACGCACCCACGCACCCACGCACCCACCCACGCACCCACGCACCCACGCACCCACGCACCCACCCACGCACCCACGCACCCACGCACGCACGCACCCACGCACGCACGCACCCACGCACGCACGCACGCACGCACGCACGCACGCACTCACTCACTCACTCACTCACTCACATCACTCACTCATCACTCACTCACGCACGCACGCACGCACGCACGCACGCACGGCACGCACGCACGCACGCACGCACGCACGCACGCACGCACGCACGCACGCACGCACGCACTCACTCACTCACGCACTCACTCACTCACTCACTCACTCACTCACTCACTCACTCACTCACTCACTCACTCATCACTCACTCACTCACTCACTCACTCACTCACTCACTCACTCACTCACTCACTCACTCCACTCACTCACTCACTCACTCACTCACTCACTCACTCACTCACTCACTCACTCACTCACTCACTCACTCACTCACTCACTCACTCACTCATCACTCACTCACTCACTCACTCACTCACTCACTCACTCACCACTCACTCACTCACTCACTCACTCACTCACTCACTCACTCACTCACTCACTACTCAATCACTCAACTCATCACTCCATCACCAACCACTCCTCATCACTCATCACTCACTCACTCACTAACTCACTCAACTCACCTCATCACTCACTCACGCACTACTTTGCTTCTCCTGTGCGCCGCCAGAACTACAGCAGAGCACGCTTTACAGGAGACACCGTAGAGTACATTCAGCATTAGGCCAACCGAGATTCTGGCTAAGTATGACGGCTGACGGTTCAATAGCCTGGCAAGGGAACAAGAATTCAGGATCGCCAGTCAGCCTCTAGAGTCTGTAAAGGAGTACGTTTACCTAGGTCAATTACTCACAGGGGACCTTGATCACGAGAAAGAAATTTACAGAAGAATAAAATTGGGTTGGAGTGCATACGGCAGGCATTGCCAAATCCTGACTGGGAGCTTGCCACTGTCGGTGAAAAGAAAAGTGTACAATCATTGCATTCTACCAGTGATAACATATGGGGAAGAAACTTGGAGGTTAACAAAGAAACAAAGGACCGCACAAAGAGCGATGGAACGAAAAATGTTAGGAGTAACGTTAACAGACAGGAAGAGAGCGGTGTCGATCAGAGAACTAACGGGGATAGCCGATATTCTAGTTGACATTAAGCGGAAGAAATGGAGCTGGGCAGGCCATTTAATGCGTAGGATGGATAACCGGTGGACCGCTAGTGTTACAGAATGGATACCAAGAGAAGGGAAGCGCAGTCAAGGTCGGTAGAAAACCAGATGGGATGATGAAGTTAGGAAATTTGCAGGCGCAAGTTGGAATACGCTAGCGCAAGACAGGGGTAATTGGAGATCGCAGGGAGAGGCCTTCGTCTTGCAGTGGACATAAAATATAGGCTGCTGATGATGATGATGGCTTGTCGCATAAGTATGCCGTGGACTTAAGCCGCCATAATTCACATGGGTCGCATTTGTGCTGAAGTGCTTTCGGCAATTCCATTTTTAACGTGGGCTGCTCTCCAAACATAGTAGACGGATTAGACTGCCACCAGCAATTTTTTCTTAATTTCGATCCAAAAAGTGAGAGGCCACTTCAGCTCCGTTTCTCATTTCACCGTATGTGTGAAAGGGGGGGAAGCAGACCTTGATTCAACAGCCCCATGAACAGTCCCTCCCCCTTTCGGATGAATGCGGCGAGAAGGGCACCGTCTCGCGTTGCGCACTACTGACTCAACAAGAACCACTGAGAAGCGAAAACCCTGGTCTAATAAATGGTCAACCTACCACAATTAACCTGTCACTTTAAGGAGGTTAAGAGACCCTCGCACAAAAATACACGTCACAAAAAGGATAGTGGAATTGTGTTTGAGAATAAAGCTGGAAAATGGCGGTCCTTCCCTCCGTTCATGCCGCGGCACAGAGAGGGGCCTGGTGCTGCCAGCGTTGTGCCGAGGTGTCGTAAAGCAGTGATCCCCCCGCTCCCTAAATCTTCAGCTATGTGCGCAGGCTATCAGATAGCGGGCGTGGTGCATTGCTCTCACCCATGCAGGAGGGCAGCCGGACCGAATGACTTTGCTCCCTTTTGACGACGTGATAATTACTGACGTCGCGGCATTCAGCGGTCATATCTCAGTCTTTTGCCTGCTTGGCGTTGTCATATTACTTGGTGGATGCAGGGCGTCCCTTGATTTCGGCGCGTCGTTTGTTTCTCTAAACGTACCCACGAATTATTGTATTCACTCCGGAGAAAGGGCTACCACTTACTGCGAGTAGACAAGAATTTGAAATTATTGCAGGTTTCCGCAATGTGCCAGATGTAGAGCACTGCACGGGCAGTTTTTTTCAGTCCGGGCCCGGCCCGGGCCTGTTTTTACGTTGGGCTGCCTGCCCAAGCCTGACCAAAAGTTTCATGGCGAGACCCGAACCCGGCTCGGGCCCAGAAATAATCTACGTTACCCGCCCGGCCCGGCCCGCCACCCCTTCAGCTTAGGCCCGAGACCGGCCCGAGCCCGGCCCGAACTTGGCCCGAGACCGAAAAAGATCACCGAGTGGCATTAAAAAAAATAAAGAAGAGAACGAAAGGAACTTATTCTTAAGGTATAAATGCATGTCATATGAAATTATGAACACCATTTGAGCGGTCTGAACGCAAATACCAGCGCGCGAAGTAGTACGAATGACCCTGCCGAGCAGTATCACCAGCAGTTTCGAACGACGCGACCTTGATGCGGCCCAATCGCGGTGTAAGAAATACACAAAAAGTATATTTCTTACACCGTGGGCCCAATCCACTTCTATCGCAGCACCGCCACAGTATTTTTCCACGTCGGGTGCCTCACTGCAAAGCATGCGCCGTCCCAGCCGCTCATCCCACTCAACCGTATTCTAGTACACTATAGCCGAAGCGCAGCCACGACAGGTCCTGAGCGCAGCACATGGATGGAGTAAATGGAGAAAGAATGCTTCTCATTGATCCATGGTGCAGCGTAATGCGCTGCTGCTAGGCATGTTGAGAACATGCGTGCAATCATGGATGGACGCAGTGCCATATTTCAGCCGCGTGACGAATTATCTTATCTTACCAGTCATCGTTTTACCAATTCGCCTTTGAAGAATCAGCAAGTCGCGAACACGCTTGCACCGCGATGAAAGCATTAATTACATTGATTTAGGTAAATAATGCAATGGTATCCTTTGGTTTGAGAAGACTTCGGTCTTTCTGGTTTACATTGTGTTCAAACTGCGCAAAATACGACGGAAGAAAACGGAAGTACACAGGAGTAGCACAGCTAGCTTCCAGCTGCGCCGGGGCAACAGGTTTTTCAGAGTCGAGACGCGCGAGGAGCATGTACGTTACATGCACACCACCAGAAAGTCCGAGCCCGGCCCGGGCCCCGGTCAAAATACCCGAGCCCGGCCCGGGTCAAAAAGCACATGCCATGCTCGAGCCCGGCCCGAGCCGGTGAAAAAACTGCCCTACCCGGCCCGGCCCGGCTCTAGCCGGATGTTCGTGAGCTGCAGCACCGTCACGTTGTTGACGTACGGTGCGGTGAAGGATGGAGCCGTAGACGTTTAGGTTTGAAGATAACATATATTAGAACTAAGCACTCTGTAAAACACTATACAAACAGCACGACGCACACACCACACAGTGACTAAAGTACATATAACCCATGCATGCTACGTCCCTACGCTACAAGGTTCTTGCTCACGTCCTCGTCGTCTTCAGTAGAAGGAGACCGTGGTGGGACGACTTGGTCGCTGAGCAAGACGTAGTGGGTCGACTTGCCGCGATGCTGGGTTAGAGGTGGCGGCGGCTCGAACGTTGAGGATCGGCATGCGATCAGACGACCAGGAACAGTACTAGCCGGGAACAGTCTCGCGGGCAGGTAGTCGCCGCACAGGTCACCGACATCCGCAGGAACGCAACTGGTCAGGAGGTTGCCCAGCGGTTCACCCGAGCAACCCTCTCGAACCCTGGCTCTTCGAACGCCGTCTCCAACGCCTCTGCTGCGCTCGTGCCTTCTACCTCTTCTTTTTTTTTCTCGGCCGCGCCACCTCGTGCTCTCTCTCTTCTTTCCGCAACGCGCCGCACATGTAGTCAATGTCGTCGTCGTCGTCGTTTCACCACAATGGCATAGGAATGGGAAAGAGCCCTCCTAATCTGTAATTCCCGGAAACACTAGTGCGTTGTTAACTTCCGCAGGCTTCGCTTTGCCTAAGTTCGCTAAAAGAAAAAAAAATGATTTGCCTGAAAGATTAAGCGCTTGTACATGGCCAAATATATTATATCAGGGTGTCCCACGTAAGTTTAGCCAAACCTTAAAAACATACAAATTCCACATTAGACACAACCCACAACCAAGGTAATGTTGTTTGCCGTCGCTTGGAGATACTCAGATTATTTTTTGCATTCCGTCTAGTTACGTGATTAGTCTCAATTAATAATCAACTCCTCAATTCTTATAATTAGACGAAAAGTGGCAATAATAAAATTGTAGAGCAACATGAAAAATTCATGTAGAACAACATGAATACAGCTTTCTGTTGCTGAACACGTCCTACATAAAAGTGCTTTTCCGAGCGTGAAAGAAGCCCGCGAATACACGAAAAATTGCCGTGCGACTGGCCGCTCGAGGCACTTTGCGTGTATTCACGGGCTTCTTTCACCCTCGGAAAAATACTTTTATGTAGCATGTATTGAGAAACAGATAGCTGTATGGGGAGTTCTTCAAGTTGCTCTACAATTTTCTCATTGAAAATATTAATCTGATTATAACATTTGAGAAATTATTATTTATTAAGACTAGGTATGTAATTAGGCGTAATGCAATAAATAATCTGAGTAACTCCAAGCGACGGCAAACAACATTATCTTGGTTGCGTCCAGCTTACTTGGAATTTGTATATTTTTTACAGTTTGGCTAAAGTTACGTGGGACACCCTGTATGCAGGGTCTGTCAGAAAATGAATCCCGGCCGCGGCGGCCGCATTTCGATGGACGCGAAATGCAAAATCGCCCGTGTGCTTGCGTTGTAGTGGACGTTAAAGAAGCCCAAGGTGGTCAAAATTAATCCGGAGCCCTCCACTACGGCGTGCCTCATAATCAGAACGGGTTTTGACACGTAAAACCCCAGAAAGAAGAATAAGAAAAAAATGCGATCGAAATTTTTTATGTGTATGGATGACGCGGTAAGGAAGCGATTTCTCCGGGTGGTTTTTGCCAGAGGGGCATACATTTTGAAATGAATTGAGGTAGGTACTGCATAGATAAATAAATATATAAATTATATCATTTAAAATTTAAACCTAATGGTGCAGACTAATAATGATCCTAATAGAAGGCTTAAATTTAAGATCGTCATCTCAGGATTTATAGCTGTTTCAGATACTAAAAAAAACACTACGCTCCTTGGTTAATGAATTCCGGCCAATTATAATCCGGGAGAGTAACTGTCACGCCCTTAGCAAATGCCCATGAGTGACGTGATTGTTCACCTCTCAACGACGGGCGAACGCGAAGCGAGCAAGATCGTGGCTTGGTAAGGGCGCTCGCTTTGTGCTCGCTCGACTTTCAGGCGTAAAATTAGTCACTCATGGGCGTGGGCTAATGGCGTGAGAGTTGCGCTGTTCATCAGTTCAGTTTTGGTTTCCTGGGTGAAACTTACCGCTGTTCATAACACTGCAGAAACAGACAGCGTAAACTTTTTGTAAATATGGAAACGGTTATCAGCTTCTTAGATGTTGTGCTTTATTAAGTCTTCCATTAGGATCACTAGTCCAACTATAATTTAATCTAACTTGCTTACTTAGAAGTCTGATTAGTCGACCCATTTCAAAACGTATCCTAAAAGTTTTGCGGAAGAAATCGTTTAATGCATTCCATTTGTCCTATGTTTAAGGTATTTCTGTTACACTTGCTGAAAAACCCTACCTGTGCCCGACAACTGCATGTAGGATACATAATGTGAATGTGTATTCGACAAGACAGTCGAGGAAATGAGTCCGAAAATTTTTTTTAATTGTCTGTAATGAGGGCTGTTGGAAGGGGTCCTGAAATGTGAAGGGGTAAGTGTATAAACATCGTGTCTAGACAAAAATAAGCAACATAGGTCATTATACTCATACATTTTAACACGATCATAATAAGAAATACGCTGATCAAAGCTGTCACGATCCTCTTCACACAATAACATAATAAAACGCCCCAGCAGCGGTTGTCTTAAATTTTATTCATTATGCAATAGCAGCGAGCTACCACTCTCACTTAGAAGACACGAACGGAATCTTTGTGAAATGGGTTCCGTCAGTCGTTCCTTGTTCAACAATCACAGCGCATACGGATGCTGAGACCTACGGAATCACGAGGTCTGCACTAAACAATGGTTATAATCTATTTCCTATTTTTTGTGTTTTGTGTTTGTTATTTTTTTCTCCTGAGCAAAGCTTGCTTTGAAATGCTATGACTTGTTTATGGTCGGCACGACACAGCTTATTGTCGGCACAACTGCTGTGCAGAGGAGTAGGAGAGAGAGTGCGCGAGTTGGCGACCATAAAACCCCGGAGCTTGTCCCCACGACTTGTTCGCGCACGCAGGCAATTAAGTCACGCCGCACCGCGCGCTGTGGAACACACGCCAACAACGGCAGCGTCACACGGCGTGCTGCTAGCGTGGCGTGACGGCCAACGTCCGTGGCTTCCGAGTTAAAGCTGGGCCAACCGAAACTCTCAATTAAAAGCGCCGCATCCGGGACCCGCGCCGCAAATGGGCGGACGTTTCTCATAACGCGCGTGTCACGTGTCCCAGCCGGTTAGGCGCAGAAATCATGCGTGACACTGTGTGCAAGTCTGTCTTCTTTTTTCCCTGAGGGATAGTTGTAATTTTGCCGTAGCTGTGCAGACGTCATCTACTTCACTGTGCGGCGGTAGCGACCACTGCCTCGAGAGTGCCGTTTAGGGCTTTGTTCGTTTTCGGTTGGCTGGATATTTTCAATCACGCAAAACGTGCCCGCAGCTTATGGCATGTCTCTGCATAGGGCAATGTATAGGACGAAAGCTGCGCCACAGAGCAAAGCCCCGAGTTGTCGACTACACCGATGGAAAGATAAAATAAACCTCAAAAGAAAAGAAGAAACAGTGGACACTGTGCTCGCTTACTTCATTGGAAGTCACGTCTCTGGAGCCTTGTAAGAGTTGGGCCGGGCTGCTTGCTGTATCCTCGCTCTGACCCTCCTCCTCGCTGGCCATAACAGACAGGATGTGCCGACTTAATGACTGTCGCGCTTCCAGCCTGCACACATGCTCGTTGGGAGCCGAACCTCGTAAATAAGGAATTAATACGCTCTTCGCGTCTTTTATCTGCGTTTCCTATGTATTCCTATTTCCCTCTTTCCAGAGCACTGGCTGCCTTTCTTTGTTTTACTCTGATTGTTCGTTTCCTTCGCTTGGTGCTTCTTTATCGACCGACACACGGGTTTCCGCACATTTGTTGCTCTTCGGGGTTCTGTCCTTTCCGCTGTATGAGTGAATGTTTGAATGCTCTCCCCAAAACACTCTTCTTGGCATCGCGCGGCCTTTGAAGGGCAGCCTTTTATTCTGCTCCTCATTTGTATTTACTCATTACGACACACGCTCTACATCCTGGCTGCCTGGATGCGTATCCAAGCTATTCGTTTCATTGCTTCTCCTTTTTCCGAAAAGCTTTCCGAGTAGCATTCGTGGTTGCACTCTGTCCAACATCGACATTAGCAGTGGAGCCTTGGAAGTTATCTTACAATAGTTTTATTATTGCTACTATTATGTGAAAACGAGTAAACGTCATCATTGTAGGGAGACTATATCTCTTTCGTTTGTTTTCATTTCAATAAAGAAATCGCAGTCTTAGAATCGCTTGCTGCAATTTCCTGGCTTTTCTTTTCTCTTCTTCGTAGAATTCTGAAATTGTCCGCACGTTTCAGAACACCCAGAATGACGACTGATCTACGTGTTGTTATGATCACAAGCTATGCAGACAATACGCATATTCTGATGTGATACATGTTGTACGGTAAAACATGGCCTACGTTATCATATTACGCATGCACCATGCGCAGTAGTTTGCGTATGATAGGGTCAGCCGAAAAAAAAAAAAGATGCCAAGGGTGTCTGTCTAGTGGAAGGGCGCTTCTCATGACTGCTCAGTGGAGGCTGCAGAGAGTGTGAGAGAGGGAGTGAGTGAGGTCAGGGAAAAGAGGGAAACGCCCATCGATAGCGGGAAGCATTGCGTGATACGGGACACGCAAGGGACTGAAGCGAGGTCGATTAATGAGTGCCTCGATCGGAGCGTAACGAGCAAAAGATAGCGCCATGTCACGTGAGAAAAATGGGCGGCCGCCCGTCGTCCATGTTCACCATCGAGTTTCCGCAAAACGGACTGCTGTCAGCGCCTTCCACGCCACAGCTGCAGCCAAGCAAAGCGTCCTCGAGTTTTCGAGCAGCGCTTGCGCGCTGCGAGACTTTCCACTCAGGATATTGCGCGGCGATCGATTGGCGGCGGCACGCAATCAGCGCCTGTCGGTGCTCAATGAGACGACCGACTGGCAAATGATTTGCGCATATCGTCCGTTGATGATAGCGTCGAAGGCACCTGGGCACTCGGGGTGCGCTTGTGCGCGCTGACAGCTGTTGTCGATGTCGTAGGTGCGATCAAAATGCAAATGCGTGTTGTGGCTTGGTGCTGTGTACGCGGCTCGCGTGTTAAGACATTGACACTGAGGCAAAGCATGTGACCAACCACGAATGGGCTGAGAAAGACCTGCCCAGAGTGAAATAGCATGGCCCACATTCATTTTTACGGCTCAATCTTAAATTTTATGGTGTCAGTTTCTAGCAGACACAGCTGGAACCAGTTATAGGCTTGATTTTACTTTCTCTTTGTATCTTTTTTTTTTATTGTGAATGCTCCATCAGAAGTCCCACCAGGGTTTCTATCTAACCATGTACACAAACACCCAAGAAAATGGACAGAGGTTAGCGCTAAGGTAGCTTAATTGGTAAAGTACACTCCGCAGGTGATGTGGGTTTGGTCCCCACCTGCGATCAGTTCTCTTTAGTTCGCTTTCATTTTCCTTTACCTTATCATTTCTAAATTTCAATTAAACATAACAAATAACTTCCCCTAAGCTTCATTCTCTGTCACATACTGTGATTGGGACTAACAAAAAATCGAGCCCCTTCCAGTCACTTTCTTGGGTTCAAGATTAGTGTGATGATGATGGTTTAATGGCATCCTCTTTGAAACGAGGCGGTGACAAATAGTCACCTAGCCTGCTTGATTCAATCATGTATACTATACATGTTCTTTAGATAGCATTTTTGCATACCTCTCATTAATCTTTTTCTTGTACCAAAATCTACCTGGTACTGCTGCCTGTGATTTTAAGAGATCAGGTCATATGAATCTCTTCCCTGCTTTTTTTCAGCAATACTCTAGTCGTCTCTTGCTTATCTCTACGGCTGATGGGTTGATGTTTCCTTCCACTTTAAACCCAAGCACTTCTGGAACTTGTCCGTTATCTGTGCTTCCGCTGGGTGAATGCCTTCGCATTCCATTAGGATGTGCTCAGTGGTCTCCGGATCTTTACTGCAGCATACACATGCCTCATCGGTATGTTTTGGTCCTTAGGCAACCGGCTCGAGCCTCAAAAAGCAAGGCACTTCCCTTTGTATTATCGTACAGATTTTCCCTTCTAATTTCTTTCTTCGCATTCTTGTAAATCTCCAGAGTCTTTTTTTGTTTCCATTCTTTGCATCCAATTAACTGTCTCTATTTCTCTCACTTTTTTTCTGATGACTCCTGGTTGTCTATTTACAGTTTCAATTATCCTGTACTTGGCCTCTATTATGTGTCCACGCTTTTCAGGTACAGATACTTGTGCACTTTAGCCCCCCATTTATGTATGAAAGTGTTAGCCAGCGCCATTCGCGGCCATGGCGGCAGACGTGTCACGTATCACGTCATCATAGGAGCATGCAGCTGGCCGACGAACGCTCGTATACTACCTCATGGCATCATCAAACCTTTCAAATTTGAGGCCTTCGCTATCTATCTATCTATCTATCTATCTATCTATCTATCTATCTAATCTATCTATCTATCTATCTATCTATCTATCTATCTATCTATCTATCTATCTATCTATCTATCTATCTATCTATCTATCTATCTATCTATCTATCTATCTATCTATCTATCTATCTATCTATCTATCTATCTATCTATCTATCTATCTATCTATCTATCTATCTATCTATCTATCTATCTATCTATCTATCTATCTATCTATCTATCTATCTATCTATCTATCTATCTATCTATCTATCTATCTATCTATCTATCTATCTATCTATCTATCTATCTATCTATCTGACATCACGTGTCTGCCTGCCTGCCCTGCCTGCCTCGCTATAAACCTGTAGTACTTCAGACGTTTAACATCGATTTTTTTTTTCGCGCAGATCTATGTATCAGACAGCCGACAAAATTTCTGAATGTCGTCACTTCTCCTAAACTCACTGCCTGTGAAATGGAGAAGCGGTGAGCTCTGGGCAGGTCCACAGGTTTCGCTATAAATGTGCACCGACAAGCCTCTGTACGCCTGGAAACGGAGCACAAGAACAAAGAGAACAACCAGGCACAAGGGCGGCTCGGTGTCCTTTTTATTGGTTGCTATTTGGAGGTCGCTTGCATAGTAGTCCAGGAGGACACACTGGTCACCCATGCTTAAGGGTCGCCCGTGTACGCCGACTTGGTCAGTGCCGCGCTCAATTGATGGAACAGGCGGAAGGGGGGGGGGGGGGGGGGTAGGTATGCTGCAGCAGTCGAAAGTACTTGCGCGTAAATCGGGCACTGCCCGCCCGAACCGTGTTCACTTAGCCGACCGCCCAGCGGCTTTGCTTGCCATTGCCTTTCTCGTCATGATTTCTGTTTTGCACAATGCGGTATTTTGTCGTCCCCTGGCCCCAATTCCTTTCAGAGCAGGCGGTGGGAGCGAATACTTGATGCCGCGATGTGTTTACTTAAAACACAGAAGGGCGGAAACTACGGGACCTTTTAACGGGGTTGACTGTCCAGATAGCGCTCGGACTCATCTCGGTGCCATGTCACGGGACTGGGTAACCGCTTTCGCTCGCTGTTTACAATACAGAAGCCTGACAGATTCAGAGAAGAACTAAACTGTCAGTAGAGAATGCGCATGTCGAACTATGCTGGTGGAGCAAAGGAATTCGCACGCTGCGCTTCACCCCGGTAGGAAGTGAGGAGATATAGTTGCAAGGAAATGACGAGGCTGCTGCCAAAACAGGCGATATGCTCTTAAAGGGCTTCAAGTAAACTTGCATGTGAAGAAAGAGTAGATATTGTTCGTTTGTCTTTTACATCGTGTAATTTGTCACATTTTTGGACGTATACTATCGCCGGATTTTTTTTTATTTGGAGTTTTGTCATTGATATTTTTTTCTATCATCTCATCTCAGCAGCATCTTCTCGTGTGACAACACGGAATCTTGGTCAGAGGGAACCATTTCTTTTAATTTCATTGCGGTCATTTTTGCGTATAAGCCTGCGCAGCTGCGCAGAGTTCAGTTGAGGATCCTGCGACATATATATCGGTTTGAAACGGCACCATTATAACGACAAAACTTGAGCAGAAAGAACAGAATGAAAATTAGATACTATTAATATTGATGTAGAACAATAATAACGCACGCACAATCTAAGTATCGTTGAGAGGAATAGTACAAATAACACCAACCACAAGAACATGCGGGAATGTTTCATACAATTACAACGTGGAAATTTCATACATGCAGTCGAAGTATGTCAGTTTGAAAATGTTTTGATGTTTTCAAGATCATTTCTCTAGTGACGCTTGCGAAGAATGCTTGCGAAACATTAACGAGTGATCGGGTAACGGGCATTCACGAGTGATCGAGTGATCGAGCATTGTAGTACCGGCAAGCCTGTACTACAATGCCGAAGTAAAATAAATGAATGTGAATGCGAACGTTATACCTCATGTACACAGAAAGAGACAGGAATCCGATACCACAACAATGCTTCCTTTGACACCAATTTGACTCAGGAGAAAAAAGTTTCTTAGCTGCACTCTGTATAAAACTCGTTATGAGTGCGTGTGGTAGCAGAAATAGGCATTGGATGCTGTAGCGCTATCACACTACAAACACACATCGCTTCTTACTTTCTGTAATTTTTTTGTGCACGATTCATTCCAATGACGCGTTGCCATGTTACGCCCACTGTCCGTTTTTCATGTGTATCTTTATTGCTTTTCCTATCTCGTTGCAGTGCTCCACCACTGCTTTTCGTTCCTAATTCCGCGCCGCTCTCAATCTAATAATCATGATGACAGGTCATAAAAGCGAGCGGATAGAATCTCCGCTCGTGTGGACGCGGCGGAGACGGCGGGAGAATTTCTGATTTACATGAAGCCTTCATTCACGATGCAAATCAACCCTCCCTTTCCCACTGCCACTATGTCTCGCGTTGCGTTCTTTCTTTTTTCTCTCTCTTTCTCTTAATCTCTCTCTCTCTCTCTCTACCTCTTTTGCAGAAACGGGTATTGCGTCTAATCAATGAAAGTTCAAAATTCACGTGTAAGGTTTGAAGCGATGAAATCAAAGCGCTGAGGTTGATGACATCCCATGAAGCACCCACCTACATGCATGCGTGCAACGACATCAACGAGTCAAATTTGTGCTCCAGAAAAGAGAGACACGCCGTAGGTGGCTCTGTGCGCTGCTTAATACGATATTGCAGGTTTTTCCGTTTCCCGGTAGATGGAGTGCGAAAGCGCTGGAGTAATGTGCTTGGGGTGTACATTAAAGAACCCGAGGTGATGATACTTGCCTTCCCATTCAAGTACGCTCCTCCAGTCAGCACTCCTTCACTGACTCAAGAAAGTGGATGACAGCGCCTCCGCTCGACAGATGCTGTCATTTGTATATTGATTGTATATTTGCAATATTTGTATATTTGTATTGTAATAGCCTGGCAAGGGAACAAGAATTCAGGATCGTCAGTCAGCCTCTAGAGTCTGTAAAGTAGTACGTTTATCTAGGTCAATTACTCACAGGGGACCCTCATCACGAGAAAGAAATTTATAGAAGAATAAAATTTGGTTGGAGTGCATACGGCAGGCATTGCCAAATCCTAACCGGGAGCTTACCACTGTGGTTGAAAAGAAAAGTGCACAATCATTGCATTCCACCGGTGCTAACATATGGGGCAGAAACTTGGAAGTTAACAAAGAAGCTCGAGAACAAGTTAAGGACCACACAAACAGCGATGGAACGAAAATCTTAAGACTAAAGTTAAGAGACAGGAAGAGAGCGGTGTGGATCAGAGAACAAACGGGGATAGCCGATATTCTAGCTGATATTAAGCGGAAGAAATGGAGCTGGGCAGGCCATGTAATGCATAGGATGGATAACCGGTGGACCATTAGGGTTACTGAATGGATAACAAGAGAAGGGAAGTGCAGTCGAGGTCGGCAGAAAACCAGATGGGATAATGAAGTTAGGAAATTTGCAGGCGCAAGTTGGAATACGCTAACGCAAGACAGGGGTAATTGGAGATCGCAGGGAGAGGCCTTCGTCCTGCAGTGGGCATAAATATAGGCTGATGATGATATTTCCTTCTCATCATCAGGATCCCCTAGATAAACGACGATAATTGACCTAGATAAACGTATTCCTTTATACAATACAGACTCTAGAGGCTGACTGGCGATCCTGAATTCTTGTTCCCTTGCCAGGCTATTGAACATTAACTTTGTCTTCTGCATACTAATCTTCAACCCCACTCTTACACTTTCTCGATTAAGGTCCTCAATCACTTGTTGTAATTCGTCCCCATTGCTGCTGAATAGGAAGATGTTATCTGCAAACCGAAGGTTGCTGAGCTATTCGCCGTTGATTCTCACTCCTAAGCCTTCCCAGTCCAAGAGCTTGAATACTTCTAAGCAAGCAGGGAATAGCATTGGAGAGATTGTGTCTCCTTGCCTGACTCCTTTCTTGATAGGTAACTTTCTGCTTTTCTTGTGGAGAACCATGGTAGCTGTGGAATCTTTGTAGATATTTCCCAAGATATTCACATATGCCTCCTGTACTCCTTGATTACGCAGTGCTTCTATGACTGCTGATATCTCTACTGAATCAAATTCATTTTCATAATCTATGAAAGCCATACAGAGAGGTTATTGTACTCCACAGATTTCTCGATTACCTTACTGATTACATAGATGCGATCCATTGTAGCATATCCCTTCCTGAAGCCAGCCTGTTCTCTTGGTTGATTGAAGTCAAGTGTTGCCCTGATTCTATTGCAAATTATCTTGGTGAATATTTTATACAATACTGAGAGCAAGCTAATGGGTCTATAATTCTTCAATTCTCTAACGCATCCCTTCTTATGGATTAGTATAATGTTAGCGTTCTTTCAGCTTTCTGGTACACTTGAAGTCCTGAGGCATTGGATATAAAGGGCCGCAAGCTTTTCAAGCATATCTTCTTCATCTTTGATTAAATCGACTATTATTTCATCTTCTCCAGCAGCTTTGCCCCGGGTCATGTCTTGCAAGGCCTTTCTAACGCCATCGCTAGTTATAGAAGGCGCATTTGTATATTGTTCATCACTACTTCGAATGAAAGTAGCTTGGCTGTTCTGGGTACTGTACCTCAGCACCCATCCGCTGTCTGTTTAGCATTGCGCCTCCAGTGCAAGCTACGCTAGTTTTTCTTTCTCGGATATATATATTTTATGCGACAACTTCTCGAAGCAGTTTACTTGAGTTGTCTTCGCTCCGCTTAAGTTCTGCGCGGCTATCACAAGGTATCAATCAAGATGAACCTCTGTCGTATATCACTTGAATCTTGCTAGCGATGTAACAGAGGGCCGCATATTTATGTAAGGAAATAAACTTCAGAGAACTGTTACAAAATGTTCACGTAGTTATAGGTTGCACAGGATATGTTATGGGAAAAGCCACTTCAGTATACAGGTTAGTGTTTTTATATTTTACGGTGGGAAGCAAAACTATCCGCAATACTTTACTGCTTGACCATTGTTGCCTTTTTTGTGATCACATCCTATCAGGGCACGAATCAAACTTCTTGCATTACCAGCGCCGTAAGAACGCCTGCGAGCCCCTTGTGCGACTGTCGAAGGTCCTTACAGGTTGGCTCAGATGCACGGATGAACCACTGACTTGAGGGGCAAGGACGCTGTTCTAATCTCCTACTTACGTGAGCAGCGATTGACGTTTGCAGCGCGAAGGTACGTAAAAAAGAAAATAACGTCCGATCGAATGCAGACGCAGAAAACAAGTGCAGAGCTAGCCACGAAAGGCTTAGCGTCACTTCCACGAAGAGCCAAAAGCAGCAGCGTTGCCTCATCCCTTCAAATGAGGATAAGCCGAGGGAGAAGCTTTTGCTGACGCTGCGTTCACCGCGGACCTTCTTCCTTCACTCGCCCCCCTTTTGTGTGAGCGGTTTTCCTGATGCGGCCCTCACGGAATCGACTTGATATTCAGGCTGCGGTGGGTTCTCGAGCCAACGACGTTCGCTTTCTCCCGCCAACAATCGCGCTCGTCTCCCACTCGCCATGGAGTAGGCCATGATTCGCTTTGCTTTTGCATCAGTCCGGACTTAGCACTGAAATCCGTGCCTTTGTTATCCCCTCTCGAGCTTACTAACCTTTTTTTTTAACACCGTTTTTCACCACCCGTAATTGCCATCGTTACTTGTCAACCATCGAGCCGTTGCAAATTCTCCTGGTTAAGCTACTGCTGGCGCTATTCATTTGCCTTCATCACAACTCGTTCCACCCTTCAGTGCAGCTCTTGTTTTTCTTACGCCCGTTGCTACATTTATTACACGTCTGTCTCTCGACGTGCGAGTGAGACTTGGCATAAAGAACCGGCAAGTTTCTCACTCGCTCGTGCAAAGCTTAGGCACAGCGAAACTGTCGATTCTGAAGTCTTACTGGCTGCTACTGCTAGGTATAACCTTGGTTGCTGCCAGGTATTACTTGGTTTAACTTAACTACGCATATAGGGAAGGTATTCTTGAGCGATGATTTTCGGAGGTACTTTCCGTTTCAGCGACATTTCGCGTGACTAGCGCTGGACGCGTCGGCGCCTACGAGCAACAGCGTTCCTGGCATGCCACAAGCGCAGGCAGGCTAACCAAGGTTGGCACAGTGCCAAGAACGCTGTTGCTTGCGGACGCCGAACGCGTTGGAGGCTAGCCGCTCGATATCAATCGACCAGCTTTTTTTTTCTCCTGGCTCAGCGCGCCGCAGAGAGAAGAGAGGCGGGAGCTGGGAAGGGGGGGAAGGGGCGAGGAGGAGACCGCAGTTTCCTCCTCCTCATTCTACTCCTGGTTGCCATGGCTACAGCGCTAAAGTTTCTTGATACGAACCACAAATTACAGCTGGCTTAAACAGCTTCGCTGTTAAAAAGGATCTCGAGAGAGATCAATGAAAAGCTCATACTTGATTCGCTTTCGCGGCGAGCTCACGCACCTTTCGCAACGCGCCATTGTTATTCTTTAGTTCCGTTTGGTCCACCCGCGCCTCTCCTGTGTACATAGTTGGGCGAGTTGGTTTGACAAGGGAGGCATGTCAATCCTCCCCTAACTTCTGTCCTCTATTTGCCACTCTTGCCGTTTTATTCTCGTCTGTCATGGGCGACGAAAAATGAATGAATGAACCACAAAGAAGACAAATGAAGGAACGGAGAAAACGCTGCGCTTCGATAAATTCGAACTTAACAAACCAACCATGAAAGCGATCATCCAAAGTTCTGGTAACCTTCAATTGTCAGAGCGGAGATAAGGCGGCAGCGGCAAAAAGCGCGGGTTTAATTCTTCACAAGTCACGACGCTAAAATGGCATGGACCGATCTACCAAGAAAAACACGGAAGCATCTGTTTTGTGGGAAGATGAAAAAAAAAAGTTTCTTCAAATAGCTGTAAAACAGTCCGGCTGCATTGTACACCCCTGGGTTTAAATCTGTCGCTTCTGCCACATTATTATTATTATTATTATTATTATTATTATTATTATTATTATTATTATTATTATTATTATTATTATTATTTTGCCGCTTCGCGTTGCTTGGATATGGCTCCGGCAGTTTCTTTCGGCCTAATTTAATTAAACACTTTTCTGTTGCTTTTTGCAGAGCGACTCCAGTGTCTAACATTAGAAGTTACTGGTGGAACAGCCCGACGACATCTGACGCGTCAGTGTGCCCTGCACCAGTGCAAGTTGTGCACGCACGCGTGCACATACGTGGTGGCTGCGTTTTCTCTCTCATCCAGCGTTTTCGCATAGTATCGCCGCATTGGATTCGGCTGCTGCCATTAGCAATATAGGTCCTGCGTTTATTGTCTGTAAAGATATGCTATCAAACTCAACAAGGCCTGAACCATGTCCACAGTGATGAGTGCTGCCTTTGCTGAAAGGCGCAGAGTGCAACTCACGCTTCTATCGAAGAGCGGGTGACTGCTAATTTTTCAATATCTGCACGGTGACAGCAATTTCCTTACTGAATTTCTTTATGGTTTATCTTTTTTATGTAAAGGAGACCAGCAATATAGCCGAGGTTATTATAAATCTGAACTTTCTCACGGCAACCGACGGGAGACTGAACAGAGCGGAAAGGCGTGCGGCCTCCGACGGTGCGAAGTGAATGAAACTTCTCAAGTGTGGACAAAAGCGTTGATTCGCTCCCTGTATGATATGCCTAGCTTCTTCTAGCGTATCTTGAAAGTTTGAAAAGAAATATGATTATTATCTAGGTGAAGACTTCCACAGCGGTAAATACGCCCTAAGCAAAATATATAAACAGATATTTGCGTGGCATAACTGATGTGAAGATATATGTGTAGAACAGCCCCTAACAGGTTTTCGTAGTTCGTGCCATGTTATTGTATTAGAAGTTGTGTTAATAATAATATTATATGGGGTTTTACGTGCTAAAGCCACCATCTAATCAGAAGAAGCTGTGTTGACCTCGTCGTTGTCATTTTATGTCTTTACTCGTAAATTTATAAAAGCACAGCATAGGCCCATGAACAACAGCTAGTGAATGTCTGTTCAAGTTACAAACGTTATAGATTGCTGTGCAGCACTGTGCGCTATGTTCGAGGATATTAGTAATAACAAAAATAAAATAAGATGAGAGTCATTCACTCACCAGCCTTCCACTTATATACAGAATAGCTTCTCGAACGCTGAGGCATGACACTATTTTCTCGTTTATTTCACGCCTAGAAATAATCATTTTCTGAGATGTGAAGCGAAGATAAAGAAGTCATTAAGCGAATCGCATAAGCTTATATGTGAGCAATAACTGAAGCTGGATAAATCCTCACTGTCAACGACAGTAGGACGTGCGGAGGTCGGGTGCGGTTAGCGTGCATCGCCAATGGTACTCCGACGTATAGCCAAGACTAGCAAGAACGCCAGATTAGTGAACGCGACGCGCCACTTGACGCCATTCAGCGCCGAAATCTCGCCGAGTGTGGCCCGTCGTGGCGAGGCCAGTGGCCTTCGCTCTCCCGACAACGTCACGTCCTAATTACCCGAGAGCTTTTTTGTGTCCCACTTGACACGGAGTGCTTGGAGCACGACTTCCTTTCTCGAATGCCTCTCAGAGCTGCCTGTGGAAACGGAAGCGCGAGGGAAAAATTCTGTCCCGACAGCCAAGCTCTGTGCCCGTGGCTATCTTGTTCTCCTACCTCTCCTTGCTCGAATGTACGCTTTCTTATCAGCGCGGGTCCTACTGAGAACGCTCGGAGGAATTGAACATCACTGGCGACATGAGTAAGGTGGATATAGTTAAATCCTGATGAACTGTTAGTTCAACTTTTTTTTCGCTCCGTATGTCTAATGTATCTGGATTTTGAATTACTAATAAATAAATAAATAAATAAATAAATAAATAAATAAATAAATAAATAAATAAATAAATAAATAAATAAATAAATAAATAAATAAATAAATAAATAAATAAATAAATAAATAAATAAATAAATGTATTTGACCTTGTCTATACGGCCAGAGGTCAGAACACAACTTGTTGCACTGACGAGAAACACCGAGCCGTTTGCGTCGGTAGGAAATTTCAAAGTGCCGTCCTGCCCATGCACAAAATGAAGAGCCGAACTGTCGCACCCTACTAGCCCCGCTGTGTCTTTACAAAGCACTCCTAATGGGCTCGTTATTTTTAATAAAATCGTTCTAATATTCCTTTCTCACACTTAACTCATCGAATCTCTCGTATCAGTGCTCGCTCACCGTCGTCTACGAAGCGAAAAAGCAAGATCAAGAGCGTGAAATCAAGAAGTGAAACATCACGTGAGGATAGATTTATTTCCCAGCGCTGGCGTCTGCTCGAGCTGTCACAAAGAAGTGACAGGTGGGAGGGAAGACTCGGTGGTCCCGCTTCCGAAGAAAGTCAATAACAGAAACAACTGGAGCAGGCTGACACCGCGATCACCGGGGATGAAACCGGAGCGGCTTGCGCTGCAAATACACAGAGAGGAAGAACGGCAGAGAAAGAAGGGGAGCTCGCTAGAAGCGGGACAACCAAGTCGGGGAGCCGAGACGTCTGAGCGTGCTCCCAAGAAAGCGATTCCCAGAGATTACCGGCGCGTAATAGTACACCGTAGGCATCAGCAGCGGGGCCCCGGATATCTGAGCCGAACCCGCGCGGCTACGAGTCGCACCACGAGCGTGGAGCCCAGGCACACAGAAACGCCTGTCCGGATGCGGGCGATCCTCCTCTCCCTCCAATCGAAGGCCCCCCGTGGCCGCTTGAACGAGCACAGGGGCGGCTGCCTGTCATGTCGAGATGACAGCTTTAATCTCTCGCTTCTCTAAGAGCACTTTCTTCATATCCTTTTTGCTTCTTCATAAGTTTCCTCCGGGATTCCACGCTTCTGTTTCCTCGATAACGATTCATTCACTCACATCCTTCTGGGTCCCACGCTACTCTCACCTGTTTGCTTCGTTTCAGTTCTTAGCAGCAGCAGGCAATATTTACTTTGCGTTTTGGGTTTTCACTGTGTAGGAAGCATCCCATATTACACATTGTAACAGCGCATCACGCGCGATGCCTTCTTTGTTTTCTGCTATAGAGAGAAGAGGGTACACTCGTGAGCAAAAGTATACGGACCAGGGATTGTGCAATAAAGCTCATTTTCGCCTCTGCCTGTGAATGTAACTTGAAATTAGAGTGCAGTTCAAACTTGGCATTGCGAAATTTTCAGTAAACTCGTCAATTTAAGTTGATGTATGCTAATTTATGAGGAAGAAATACACTTTTTTTCCGTGACCCTGTGGCCCGGATACTTTTGCTCACGGGTGTACATTTTTTGTGTGCCTGTGAGTCAAGTGAAGTCAAGTCAAATTTATTGCAACAGTCATGTTGGATTTACATGGTGGCAGTATTATAGCAGGAGATCCCAGAGTTTTGAAAAAAACTTGGACCTGGTTCGCAGCGCTAGCAAAACTTGCGTTGTCTATGGAAGGTGTTAGAGTAATCGGCCGCTGTTCCATTGCTGAACGCGAAAGTCAGAAGTCGGTCATCATCAAGAGTACATCGATAAAAATGATATTAGCGTAACGCTGCATGGTAATACGCGACTCAGCGAAAATCGCGGACGTACCTAGTAGGGCAGAGCAGTCATTTCTTACTTCTGTGCCACCCAGAGTTCCGCCTCGGTTCCCCTTCTTCTCATACGCCCAGAGTTCATGCAAGAAGAAAATAGTGAAGAACAATGAAAACGCTTTTGTTGTGATTCATTATATATAAATTTTATACGAGACGTGAAAAACTTTGCCAGAACACATTATTAATATGGGAACGCCGTTTACGCCTGCGCACCTGTCGCGCTGTTCCACATAACACCCACGTGTTGCTAGCTATTGTTCGAGGCTCACGTAATGTGACGCTGTGTACCATATTTTTCAAATCAAACTAAACCAAACTCTGTTTGCTGAAATCAGTGTTCTATGTCTCTTCGAACTTTGGCTTTTCCAAAGCACATACGAATGCAATTACACGCACGAGGCAACAGTCATGCAAAGATTAAGAGCATTTTATTTGAGAGAGCAACTACATGGTGTTACGTATAAGGTCTCAGTGCGAGAAAATTTGAGCGCGGCGGATGCTGTGGCTGTGAGGACAAGCGTGCGAGGGTGGTCCGAAAGGGTTGTTGGCTTGATGCGAGGCTAGTGCTGAAGGGCACGTGAGCATGCACGTGTTAGGGGAGGAGAGTGCGCGTCTCCCCCCTCTAGCCTGGCCGCGGCTACGCATGGCTGCACGCGTGGCTGAGCGCATACGCGGCTCGTGCGCCGTATTTTGAAGGTACTCTGCTGTGGCCGACATAGTGGCTTCATGCGCAATGTCTTTCCGTGCACCGAGTTTTGGAGATCGCGTAATCTGAGTGCAGGAGACGGGGCACAGGTTAAATTGTGAAGCGAGCGTCAGCAGGAAGCGTTCTCTCACCGCTTCGTGCACACTTCATAGCGCCAGCATTGTGTCAACGAGTACTCGCGCTCATCGAGTGAGAGCTGTTCATGTTTACCTGGGCGCGCGTTACGCCATGCTTGTGAGGAAGTGAAAGTTGGCTGCAATTTATACGGCCTACAGAACCACGAACCCTACTTCCTGTATATATCTAATGGCTCTACTACTAGCGATCAGTGCTTAGACTTTCGGACGAAGCTGCAACTTCTTAAATTTAATTGCTGCTCTTCTAAGCGTGATTTCGCGGCAACGCATTCACGTCGCACTATGGTGATATGTACATGCTCTTTCGGAAATGTGAAAAGGCGGTTCCTATTGACGTACACAACATGGTGCCCCCTTTGTACATAAAATGATTCAATATGCTTCACTGAATGCAAAAGCCACAAAATAGACGATTATTATGCGCGAATTTGATTGAGGTGCATTTACGGCTTCATAGAGTAGAATAGTACATGAATACCGCTCTCACGGGAAGAAGAAATACGGGAAGAAAGTGTTTCGGAACTCTTCGCCTATATTCCTGCGCATAAGCTCCTTGTGTCGGAAAATAAATGGAACCGGCACTGTTCAATACAGCCACCTACGTAATAGCGTTAGGGATGCGTGAATAAGTAGAGAGATAGAAAGAGAAAATCAATGAATGAATGGGAGGTTGGCCAGTTCCGTGGCCGGATGGAAGAGGAAAAAAAAGAGCCCAGCTTGAAAATACAGCCTGACGTCGCTGAACTTAACTCGAGTGCAGAACGTGCCTCTAAGTGGCAGGGTGTGTACCAAATACGTTGTTTTATCTTACGGCTACTGTATTCCGGAAACACTTGTGGTTCTGCGTAGATAGCACGACGCACGGCGTTGAACAGAAGCCTAAATAAACGATAAAAACTAAGAAAAGTTTAGAGATGTTGTTACTACCAAGAAAAAGAAGAGAAGAGAGAAAAAGAAAGAACAAAATACACGGAGAGAGTAAAGAGAAAACGTTCCGCTTATGTAGCGAAGAGCACAGGCGCTGGACTCCCGGTGGGGATGACAAATCTTTGTCTGACGTTTGCAGGCAATTTATGTCATAGAAAAGTTATTCAAATAACCATTCGCTTCCATCAGTACAATTCGGGAACAGTTTCTCCACAAATATGCAAGTGCTGTGAATAATGAACACCTCCGAACGACTTATCACAGCTCGGCAAAAGAAGATAATGAAAATAAAAGGACGATCGGAAGGGGCGACGAGTAAGTGTAGTAAAATATAAAAAAAGTGAAAACCAGTGGACATGAGGTGGAAAGGCGCAGCTGAAATAATAAGAAAATAGTAACGGTAAGAACCCATCCCGATAATTTGTTGTCGTGTGTATTGGTTACGACACGAATGAGGCATGGAAATGGTTGTATTGAATTTGTGCAGCTGGTGGGGTTCACCGACCAAGAGAAGACGGATTCTAACGCAGCCTATGAGAACGTCGTAGTGTTGCGACCTCGCGTACTATATGAGGCTGCCGTTTGGCTAGGACACTCGAAACAAGCGTTGTTGTTGTTGCTTGCATGACTGTTTATAGCTATTTTCTTGCTTTACCTCGTGCAAGAACAACGTGCAAGGAAAATAACCAACCGCTTTTTATTTTTTTCTCGAATACGTTATGCTTGCTCTTTTCACTTGGAATACAAGTGGATTTGTGTAATGAAACATTAGCTTCAATTGGTAATAAAAATGGTGTAGAGGGGTGTGAACGAGGTCAAAGCGACGAAGGTAAAGACACTGCACTATGTCCTATGTGCATGTCCCAGATTTTTGAAAAAAAAATATGACTGAAGTAACAACTTAAAGAAAAACATGGGAGTTGTAGCAAATCAGGAATAGTATATCGCTGAAAGCCTGACAAACGCTTAGTTTGAGCGCTGCGATGCTTTTTTCTTCCGAATCACAGAACCTGTCTCTGAACGAAGCAACATTCACGTGAGCGATTCACTAGCTGATTTACTCCCTTCTATTGCTTAGCTAAATGAGAAACATTGATTATTTTATGAGGCGACACGAACATTTTCAGTTTGGTATAAGGCTCGCACTGCAACAGGACAGCTGGTAGAATCGGCTTTTTCATCTGATAGCCAGGGCTCTTGCTATTTTGCAGATGGCTCCAGCTGCTGGCTTCGCTGTGTGATCCCTTCCTAATGAGCGTGCTCCCTTGGACCAGTGCCCTTTTTTTTGTGAGGATTACTTCCAATGCCTTGTGGCGTTATGCTTGTCTGGGATGTTATGTGATGTCATGGGGGTTACGTATATAGGGGGTTGAAGAGCTTGAATACTTCTAAGCATGCAGTCAATAGCATTGAAGAGACTGTGTCTCCTTGGCTGACTTCTTTCTTGAGAGATAACTTTCTATTTTTCTTGCGGAGAAGGCAATGTAGCTGTGGAATCTTTGTAGATATTTCCCAAGATATTCATGTATGCCTCAGTGCTGTTATCCGTGTGCCTCTATGGTTGCTGTTATTTCTACTGAATCAAATGCCTTTTCATAATCTACGAAAGCCATATAGAGAGGTTTATTATACTCCGTAGATTTCTCGTTTACATGATTGATGACATGGATGTGTTCCATTGTATAATATCCCTTTCTGAAGCCAGTCTTCACATCAGAGTGTATTAAACGTTGAGCGCGCTGTTAACTCCATTACTGACTTGCTCCCATCCTCGTTTGGTGAGTTTTTGAGATGCGCTAACCATTCCTCTGTAGACGTACGTTAGTGAACCGTTTTTATACAATTTTAAATCTATGTATTGCATTCCAACCAAGTGTGCCAAGCGCAATACTAAGCGCCCATGGTACACACGTGACGTTCATCTCGTGTCAATGTTACATCTGGTGTACCATGGGGCTCGGTCTTGGGTTCATTGCTGTTTGTTATCTATTGGGTTAAATAAAGCACAAAAATAACTTATGGGTTCCAACCAAACAGGATTATTTTTTTCGGGGCCATGTTGCACCATGCATATATTAGGTAAAAAATGAAAGGGAAAGTGCGTCCTGCATAACAAGTGTGTCGCGTTGTTTCCCAAACAGCGGTACACGAATGGGCAAGTATTGAAAGATAGAGATTTCTCCTTTCAAAACAAGTTTAAGCTTCACGTTGTCCGAACGAGATCAAGTTATTATTATCACCGTAATATAGTAAGCTCTTATAGAAGGAGAACCACATAGTCCTGATTTTAGTTGCGACCATCAGTCCTCGTTGCGAAACAATGATAAGCGCTGACCTAAGCACTGCGCGTTAGCATAATGAACAAACTTAAGCCGGCAGAGTGAAAAAAGTACGAGAAAGAAAAAAATCCGGGGGGCGGGAGGGGGGGTTGAGAGGGGGCCTCAGAGTGGAGCCTTCCACAACGGTGGTTGTGGAGCCGTGAACACATTACTTGTGCAGTGCGAGCAACAAAAATGAACCTTTTCATTTCCATAGCAGAAGAGATGCCACAAAGAAAGGACATCTTCGAGGAGATAGGGATCTCCTGTTAGGAACAAAAATGTTGAAAAAGATCCGGTGAACTCCGTAGAATACGTATGGGCTCGAAGCCAATGCCCGTTACGTGATGTTGTCTTCCGTCGGTGATTCAGACAGAAGTCGTAGTAGAAGAGGGGTCATTTAATAGAAGAATAAAGGTTACATAGCCGCACAGGCTGACTTTGCCACACAGGTGAACTCACACGAGCATTGACACGTCTTCTTCTTTCACTGACCAGCCGACAACTGCTACGTGGATCCCAATTTCAGTTAGGCCCATTAACGCACTACGTAAAGAGCGCCTACCGTGGGAGGGCGCTAGCAATATGCTAACAGTAACCTGTGGGTCAGCGCGAAGGGGTTCTCAGAAAGAAAGCACATGCGTAAGCACTAAAATCAACTGTGTGAGAGGTACAACCAAGTTTTGGTATTGTACAGGTGAACATTTTCAGCGTCGCCTTTCTATATTGCACGCCTTCCCTTTGCATTCTCTGTCAGCAAGTGGAAGCCTGTGGAAGCTTCAGGAGATTATTTATTTTTTTTCTAATTTTCTCAGCTTCACACATTGCTAAAGGCCTGGTGTGGTGAGATTGGTGCCGCAACAAGGACACCGCGTTTGGAGCATGGCGCCCAGCACGCGTCCCCACTTTGGGTGTTCGTGCCAAGTCCATAGCACCAGTGCTCTCGTAGGCTGCGCAATGTAATCCTGCTATAAGCTTTCACATAATGCGAAACCGGCATTTCGAATGCCTTGTGATTCGAGGTGGCGCTCACGTGTTCAGGATGTTGGCATATTTCTACCCGCGAGTACATTTTAGCGACTGATATCGAAACAAACAGTCGGTCAAAACTGCAAGGAGCTATCTGTATTCACTTCACCTTGGACTGTCTGAACGCAGTACATCTTTTTATGGCATACTATATTTCAACAAATAGTTCGAAACCCGATCACTTCTTTGAATTTTGAGCATGTTTCAACTATTCGGGAATTGTACGTCAACCGCGCTCTTTTTGTTTGGGTTTTGTAATTATCCGCACTGTTTTTATTGTATTGATCGTAAAATTCAGTTTCTTGTATGAGAAAATAAGAAGCGCAGGAGATTGCGCTCATCCCGCGAGCTTTTTTCGTGACCTGTTGTTTAATAAAGCTTTCTTGGGACGGTTTCATAAGCATATTTAAACGAACTGTCGCAAAAAAAAAGAAAAAAAAAAGGAATTACGGCCGACATTATTAGGAAATTACTCGCTCAAACAAGTTGAACACCAATCCACGAGGAATCGCAGCGAGGCGGTAGCTGTTTAGTCCTTGTAGTTGATTTGTTGGTCACAGTCATATCATTTCTTTTTGTATGATGACCGTGTTTACCAAAGGATTACGGTCTAACAAGCTCTTCATCTGCTCGGCAGCGATGTGTTCTGCTAGAAAACATTCGAAATACTTCCGTTTTTTGGCAAGCACCGCGAATGTTTCATAAAAAAAAAGAAACAGTCACGCTTTTTTTTTATTTAGCGCATCGAATTCCGACAGTACGTATGATGTGGCGTCATACTAGTCTTAGCTAGCAAGCAAGCGGAAGGCATTCGCAAAGGGTACGTTGTCTTGCATCTTCGTAGAGTTGAAAGAAAGAGACTAAAAAGTAAGAAAATGCCATAAATAAAGAAAGACAACGTAAAGGATAATAGGCAGAGAGAGAAAGCACGTAAGTAGGCTGACTACAAAACGGTGCAACCCAGCCAGCGATAAAGCAAAACGATGCACAAAATACTTCCAGCCCGGAAAATATTCCCAGCACCTGTCTGCCCTTCGTTTGAAACTTATTTTTCTTCCATGCTACGGCGCTTCTGGGAACCGACCATAGCCATTTATCTGCCTCGTTTTTTTTTATAGCCATTATTGTTGCCCTATTCAACAGTCTCAAGCCGCCGCCATTGAAAGAAGGTAGGCCAACGCAAAGGAAATGGCCAGTGCTTTGCATTCATCGTTGTTTTGGCGCATTCCTTCAATATATTTGCCTCCACGAAAAATGTCGGCTCACATCCTACCGCTGTTGCAAAGTGGAACAAAATAAAGGGTCGGCTGCCAGATAAAACAAACAGAACGTTGCGCTGTTTTGTGCCCATGTCGCCGCGGGGTAAATGGAAGTAACGTTTCTTGCTATGTTTAGTTGGCTGAGTGGAATGTAGCGATGGTCCATGCAAGTATAACGAAATTAATGACCTGGCGACGTCAGGGTTAAGGAAAGTAGAAATTCAACAGAACACTCCTCGCCCGCCTCCTCTTACTGCATCAACTAGACAAACAAACAAGCAAACAAACAAACAAACAAAAAATACGCTTAACCTTGCAACGCTTGAAATAGCGAAGCTGGGCGACCGTAGCCCAGCATTTTCCGGAAGTACGCGCGAATTTTTTATCTTATTACTCATGATGATGATAATTTCTTTTCGTGCTTCTCGGGCTTACGGCCGTCACTGCGTGTTGCATAGCGCAGCCACAACACCGACACCGCGTTCCAATGCCGTTAACGCGTTCCAGCAGACCCACTCCGTGAATGCGTCTCTCTCTCGCTCTCTCGCTCTCATTTTATTTATCTCTCTCCCGAGCATAGCGCGCAAAACCTCTTGTTCACCTCGCACAGCACGAGCGTGCGAACGCGCCAGCTGTGGACGAAGACGACGACGCTCGAACCCAATCATATTGTTACGGTTCGCATAAATGCATGTTCTGCAAGCGTGGCTGTATAGCGTAGCCTAGTGGTTACGACGTTCGCCTTGGCACCATGGGTATACGCGCGTTCGAATCCCGCTTCGGCAAGAAAGTTTATTTCTTGATAGTTTCTTGATACGAACCTCAAACCCCAAATTAGGGCTGGCTTAAATAGGTTCGCTGTTAAGGAAATGTCGATCTCTCCTATGGATCAATCGTTATAGAAATTGTGACAATAATGGTATAAGTGCAGAGTTCGGGGTCTTGGTCGGAAACCTGAGCACCTCTCTGGTTGATAATACGGCGTTCCACGAAACGTTTAATTAAATACTAACAATGGCAGAACGCAGTCACCAGGCGCCGAACTCTCTTCCTAGCTGATCTCTTCGGGCACTTTATCGAGCAGAGACTGCCACCTTTCGAGGACATTCAGCGGCATGTCCCCGTACAGGTGACACACAAGGAGGATCATGCCGAACATCGATCGTCCTGCCGATCGTCCTACGATTGACCTGCCGGACCAACTAGGACCAATTCGTCGACCTTGTGCAGAATATTTTTCTTCGCTTTTGTTCTGATCGTATCGTTTATTGAGCAGGTCATGTTCACCGGCATTGAATGGATCCTTTCATCATCAGAAAAACGATGCGTGTCCCGCTAAGCTTAATTTATGAGTCAATTGTTCTTTTTTTTTTTGCCATGTGAGACAGAAGCCTCGACGAGTGTTTCAAAGGCTTGGAAGTTCTTAAGGTGTGCCGATCGCTATGCTGATGACTTCAAAATTGTTCTTAATTGTCCATGCGAATATTTCTAGCAGGAATGTACTGGGATCCCACGTCTCGCACGCGAGTGTTTCAGCCGGCGCGACATTACTTGCGAAGTGCCATGTGCCAAGTGTCATCTGTCATCTTGCAGTTTGTTTCAGCTGACCGCCAGTCACACTGGTTGCATCATCCTCGCGCTAACAAGCTACTACTCCCATATCATCCAGCGTGCTCTAACACTTGTCAAGCGGGGCATTCTAAAGCTGTGTCTGAATAATTCATTTGAAGTAATTTTGCCGACACCTGGTCAACCTTAGTTTCAGGCAACATGCAAAACGTCTATGTGATTCCGGGTATCGAGATCATGCCACGTTATCGGTGGCAGAAAGGCTGCATGATTCAGCAGATTCACTCAAAGAGGGCAAACCCTCTGGGTCAGTATGCTTAAATACAGAGAAAATAGATTTAGCTGTAATTCCTTATACATTCATAGTCTTTCGCATAACATCTAGAAAATTGTACAAAGCTGTAATAATAGGGTCGCGTTTCCAGCACCAAGCAAGTTAAGCATCTACCCAGGAAGGCCAGATCGGGGCGCACAGAAAAAAAAAGAGGTGAAAAAAAGTCAGCTGTGAAAAGCACCAAGCACCCAGGCCTTCCTGCATGGGTATACAAGCTGGAACAAAGGTGCCCTTTACCACAGTGAAATGACTGCGGACCTAGTTACCTCGGCCAAACGATAGGCTGCGTGAACACAACAACAAAGTTTTAAAAAAGAAGAAAGGACAGGCCAGTTGTTTTCTTGTACTTAAACGCAAGAATTGCGCTTGCCAACCCCTGTTTAACGGCGCAGTCATTATGGGCAAAAGCGTGAACGAGTTCAACGGCGTAATCATTGAAGCACAGCTCATAGCCATTTATGCTGATGCATGCATCAACCAACCATTCATCTCGTTATCAACAAAAAAGAACTTTCTCGCCTGCCATGATCTTAAAAAAAAAAATCACCAGCCCTTCCCCTGTCAAGAAAATGGGGGTAAGCGAAGCTTGTCGTGTGTCTATCTGACCTTCGTGGCGATTTTCTTTCATTCTCTCTCTCTTTCTTTCTCTCGCTTTCTCTCTCTTCCTTTCCCTCTCTCTCTCTTTATTTCTTTCTCTCTTTGTTTCTCTGACATTCGTGGTGATTTTCTGTCCCTCTTTCTTTCTTTCTTTCTTTCTTTCTTTCTTTCTTTCTTTCTTCTCTTTCTTTTTCGTCCCCGGTATGTGCCAATGAGCTTGGACTCTTTCGCACTATCGCCAGGATCGGCCCACTTTTCAGCGTGACACCGCCACCACTACCACCACCGCCGAAACTTGTGAGCCTATAAAGCTTCGCTTAAAATATCACACTGGCAATTCAGCAAAAGCGGAGAGATAACAGACAATTTGAGACATTACTACATCGCCTGCGACTTGGTACAGCATATACGCAGCACTTGTTGTGCAAGATTCCTCCCTCCCCCCCCCTCCCTCCCCCCCCCCCCTCCCCCTTATTCCGCAGTGCTCGTGTGGCCACCCAGACGAAGACGTGCACCACCGCCTTCTCGAGTGCTGTAGGCACGAAACTGCGATGCTATTAGGTCGGCGACTATTCACCCTTAAACAATTGGGAGGACGCTTAAGCTTCGCTTTTAAGAGTAGAACGCGATAGCAATCAAACATCCCTGACTGCTACTCATGGTTGCCGACGACTGCAACTTATGCAACCGTAATGGTTACTGGCAAACATTGGCGGCGAACGCTATGCACGTAGGCGAGCTTTCTGGTGGAAACGCGATCTCTTGCGTGGGCCGATCCTGGAGATAGTGCACAATCGCGCCAAAAGAATTGCATCATTTTCAGGTTTCCGTATTTGTTTCTCACTTTTAATATTTCTGTCTGAGAAAATTTAACATAAAGGCATGCGCTGTGGCTGTTTTGTTTCATGTCATTTGTTTGTGGATTGTCATTCTCAAAATTCCGAGGAATAGCTTTGCCAAGAATTCAAGACAAGGTATGATCAACATTAATGATAAAATGGTGTGGCATAGCTAAACGTGGTTGGAGATGTCTTTCTTGGCCGCGGGCGCCAATGCCGAGGCCGACGCCGGATTTTCTGCGACACGGGGCCCTAAACGGTATCGCGTTAAAAAGATACTTCGACCATGTCCAACGACGGGGCTTTAAAGAAGAGTGCTTGCCGCTTTAAATGTTTTCTTAGGAAACACCAGTATCCTAGGTCTATATTAAATTTTAACGTCCGCTGGAAGATATATGTATGTTGCAAATCTGTGCTTACAAGTTTGTGCACAGTTTACGTAGGGTGTTATGTAAGGGTATACTTACGGTGTGTACACTTGCCTGTGAAACTGAACTTCTTCAGGCATTCTCGGACAATACGAAGCACATGTGTTTACATATGCAACTGCACACGTGTTCCCCTTCTGTGGGTCCCTGGACTCATGTACGAACTTTGTGATATTGCTGAGTAACTGTTTTTGTGAATCTTTCGTGCTGTATTTTGTTACAAATTTCGTGACAATATTTTTCCTTGCCAAGCGACGAGGAGTAGCGGGTGCCACCTGTTTACGCTTCAACCGCATGTCGCACCGACCGTCTGCCGCACGCGTGCGACTCGCTCACAATTAGGACTTGAAGGCGCCAACCTCTCCTATTACATCATATCAATCAAAAAATAAGTTATGAGTCGCACACATGTCGCAATTAGTCGTTGTGAATAGACCCTGAGTGCGTGTTAATTGACGCACCTAGTGAGGAGTCTACGTAGCGCTGATCTCGTATATGAAGGCGTTGTTTATAGTAGTGTCATGTGCTTGTTCGGTCACGTACTATTCTGACCTGTGTCGGATGCGCTGTAGGACTAAGGCCTTTAGTATGACGTACCACGATAAGCGTAACGTGCAACCATAGGTAAAATGGACTTTCCGCCCAGAATATTCCAAGCTGCAGGCTGAATGGCAGTATCGTAGACCCAGAGAGCTATTCTAAGATCTGCTTCGAGTTCATCTGGCAGCTCCTTAGAGTTACATCATGTGCCTGGACCTTGTAGCAGCGCTGGCGCAGTGCCTGGTGAAATCTCTTTTAAATTTTCTCAGGGATACTGACCTGGACCAGACACACTGCTTACTTGTCACTGCGTGTGCTGTAGTGTGCGTGGGTACGGTGCATGAAAGCGCTGTACCGTATCTCGTATTCGTCATCTATAGCGTATAGTAGCTAGCATGCTAGGCCGTATGGCCAGATAGACATTTCCAGCGTCCAATAAAGAATGTTTCTCTCTGATTTTCTCGCCCAAAGAACTAATTAGTCCATGGCCATTAAAGCCGGAGGCAAGTTCTCCCAGGAGATGAGGTAAGCTTCCCAATAGAAAAGCGTAAACGGAGCGCTCTGTGTTTCCTTAGTGCTCTTATTCTGTGCAATTTTTCCTTCTTTACTTCCGGACTCCGCTTTAGTTGGACTCGCCACATGCTCTCGTGAAGTCTCCTACAAAAGGTACAAAGCGAGTCTAATAACAAAGCCAGACGTGAACAGCGCCAGCAAATAGAGCGAGAAAGATTTGCCCTGAAGAGATTTATACGGAATTTGAGGACGTCGAAATGAGCTATATAATTGAAACAGCAGTGCTGCTTCAAGGCTTCGAAGGACATTTCAGCCAGAAAACAAGAAAACGGAGGAGGGCTGGTGAGACCGACAAATAGACAGGAGAGAGAGGTTCGCGATTCGAGAAAGCTTTTACTCCAAGACCATGGGGCTTTGTCGGATCACGTACAAAGCGTCTGGACGCTGAAGTGACAGCTTTTGTTGCAGGCCAAACTGGCACTCGCTATTCTCACACTGCAAAAAGTAGCTAGCCTGTGAAAGCAGTGCACTGAGGACACAGAGAAGTTTCCATTGTATGGACCCGACAGTTCTTGTAGATGTGTTATTTTACGCAAAAGGTTCGTGATGAATGGACATGTAGTCGCCTTTTTTATGCTATCGCAGGTTGCTAATTAGGCAGTGATGAACTTTCCGAGTACATCCTCTGACTTGGTGATGTTTTTAGTTCCGAGAGATACAGCTTTGTAAAATTGTCCCTTCTCAGCCGTGTAAATATGGTACATATATATATGATGTGGGTTATTGCGAATTCTTCATAGTGCTCGAAATCATTTGAAAATGGCAGTCGTAAAGAATAATTAGAAGAGGGGCGCAAATTAAACATACAAGACCAAGCAGACAAGAGGAGCGCCACTGCCAACTGTTTTGTTATGCCTTCAAAATTCGCCCTTTTCGCCTTTAAAATTGGTTCTTCAAAATTTCTATGTCGCCAACAAGCCCAGAAATTGGTAAAAAAAAGCTAGGGGTCCATCAGTGCCTTTTGACTGCAGTAGAATCACTCTCAACGCAATTATTGTTTTGTTTTTTTGTACCACTTTCATACGAAATGAGGATCCTAAGTCTGTAAATTTATTCGATAAATACTGATTAGGTATGTTAAGAGACAGGATGAGGGCGGTGTGGATCAGAGAACAAACGGGGATAGCCGATATTCTAGTTGACATTAAGTGGAAAAAGTGGAGCTGGGCGGGCCATGTAATGCGTAGGATGGATAACTGGTGGACCATTAGGGTTACAGAATGGATACCAAGAGAAGGGAAGCGCAGTCGAGGACGGCAGAAAACTAGGTGGAGTGAAGTTAGGAAATTTTCAGGCGCAAGTTAGAATCAGCTAGCGCAAGACAGGGGTAATTGGAGATCGCAAGGAGAGGCCTTCGTCCTGCAGTGGACATAAATATAGGCTGATGATGATGATGATAATGATGATTAGTTCGTTGCTTCCGTTTTGCCGTTTTTCTTCCTCGTTCTGAAAAGCACAATTTATTTTTCAAGCGAAGGTTGTATTGGCTTACAAGTTTCGGTGGCGTTAGAGTCCCACAAAAAAATGTGGTTGATCCCTCTTATATAGGAATCGGTATAGAACACGAAAGTGAAACGTGTCTTCACAGAAGTAGTGTAATGTTTATTGCACATTGATATATAATGTCTATTGGTGTTTTGTGGCTAAAGCGCCCTTAGGCGTTGATGCACCCACGCTGACGCCTGGCGGCACGTCTCCTCCATCACGACTACCAACGTCGATGACCATGAGCAACCGTCGTGCATATGGAAGCTGCACTACGCTGCACACGCTAGCACAACGCGAAAGACGAAGCACGTAACTGACACACTAATACAACGCGCAAGACAAAGCACGTAACTGAATCGTCACCGAGTCAAATCAGCGCGTACAGCGCGTCGTAATTGCAGCCTCCGCGATCAACTTCAGAAACATTTTCAGAGCTAATTGCGGAGGCCACGCTCCGCTGTGCTGAGTACGGTGAACGCCACCGAGGTGGCGTTGGTAGTGCTTCTTGATGCCAGCGTCCCTTCGAATGCTGGCATCGAGGCGTCGTAGTGCTGAGACCATCGAAGCGTTCACTGTCGGTGCGCGTTAGTGTCATAATGCAGTACTTCTCTTTTCTGCTCGTAGGCGGCGGCACCGCCCCGAGCAAGAGCGCGGGTACACGGAGGAGTGTTAGATATATAAGGCGCGTCTGTGTAGCTCTCTGCAAATGCGTTTGTGGCGCAATGGATTAAACGCTCGGCGATCTATCGTCGCGGACCGAGAGGTCGTGGGTTCGATTTCCAAATTTTGCATGTTTGTGGAACTTTTTCTTTGGTTTCTTTCTTTGTATTATGTTCGTGTACATTGTAAGCTGACGTATTTCCGTGACGGAAATACGTCAGTGAAGTCTTGGTGGACCCCGGCATAAAACACTTTCGTGTTAAAAAAATAGTTCAAACCCTGCTCAAATCCTGCGCTTAGTGTAGCTCCAATACTGCTCAAATTCTGCGCTTGTGTAGTTAAAATCAAGCGTTAATGCAGCTCCACTAACGTGAAACCTGTCGAAGTGCGAAGCAGTGATGCGCCGGTATTTCCCTTATGCCCGGCCCACATGGAACGAACTTTCACGGCGAACTTCGAGCGGCCCGCACCAGCGCGGCGGATCGCCAACATGCCGCCGCTGTGCTGCACCCACATGCGGCGAGAAAAGCAGGCGGCCGCCGCCACCGCCTCGACCTTCGCAAAAAAAAAAAAAAAAAAGTGTGTGGGGGGGGGGGGGGGGGGGGGGGGGGCTCTTGCTCCCATCGCTTTTGGAAGAAAACAAAAGCATAGAAAAGAGGCGCACGGAATGACACAGGACGCGCACTAGACAGCGCGCGCGCGCGTCCTGTGTCATTCTAGGCTTCCGCGCGCGTCATTTCTGGGCTATTGTTTGCTCTCATAAGCTACGCACCATCTAGCCCAGCTTCAAGTAAATCGCCGTAACAAAAAGTTGTCTCAGTTTCACCTGAAAGGCGAAGCATCAATTGCGATAGCAAATTTGTAGAGAGCTATACGGAGTAATGATAGTAGCTTTATCAGCTGTGTAAACCTGGACATGCAGCAGCACCGGCAACACGCAGAACTGTTGTCGACGCCGTCGGCGTTTTGCCCGCGTTCGCTCAAAATGCGTGCGGCGTTGGTGACTGTTGCCGGAGCCTCTGATATAAATAGGCACTTGGTGCCGCAGCTAAACGTCGCCTCCCTTCCCTCCCCCTCCCTCCCATGGCCTTTCGTGCGTCGGAAGAAGGCGCGTTTGCTCTACATATATGGTGATGGTAACGGAGGCAAGAGACGCCTACTTCTGCAGCCCTTAAGCGAGCACGGCGCAGAACGCGCGTTTGTTCTCCGCCGTGCGTTCACTCCCCGTGAAAGCGCGCGCCCCTCGCACCCTTTCACTCGCACATACAGCGTTCGGCGGCGCGCGGCGACGATTTCATCTCCATTGACGTCATACGGAACCTCACGGCGACGGCGACGGCGACGCCGACGGCAGAAATCTGCTTTTAAGTGCCCATATAATTGCTATCGCAATAAAAAAAAAGGGGAGGGGGGGTAGAGAGAGACAGGTAGCCTCAAGCAAACCAAAACAAATTACAATAACGCTTCTTTTCGAATAACCGATGAAATGGTGAATCGGAAACAAAATGCACATGTCAACAAGGAGTGGTGATTATTGTTGGCTTACCTTCAAGGTCACTACCAATCTCCGCGTCAACTTGCTGCCACACAACGATCTTTTTCCGAGAGTTCTTGTATTCAGGGTGGCTACAATCCCATACTATTGGTCGCGCCTAGACGGCTATGATCAGTCGATCGTTGTACGCGATGCGCGCAGCTTTTCTCGCCATGTTCTGTGGCTGGCTAGCCGAGTCAAATGCGGTGGCCGGAAGTCGGACGCGACCGCGCCCTGATTAGTCCGCGCCACTCGCCGCTTCCGGCGAGCGGTGGATCGCCGGCGAACAATACCTAGCCCGCCTTGATCGTCGGCGAACAGCCGCCGGCCGCCTGGTGGACGCCGCGCGCGGCCGTTCGCCAAGTTTTTCGCAAGAAAATCACTCCATGTGGGTCGGGCTTTATGTTATTCTTGTGCTATTCTTGCACAAGTGAGGAGGAATCGAGGGCTTGTGGGGTGGTGACGCCCCCCCTTGCGCTGCGCTGGTACCAGACTGGTGTTTTGGAAGCGGTTTTCACGAGTTTCTAATTCCTGCATATCCCTGGCTCATACCCGCATATACAATGCGGGTATGCGCCACACGTGATTTTATTATCGTTAATCTGGACGTAACTGGCGAGCATGTGATGTTACTGATGTCATGACCTATCAGTCATGTTAGTCATACATTCGTACCCTTCCATGCCGATTTTGGTATATACCAAGTGAACGAGACGCGAGTTTTTGGCAGATCTTGTTCTTGCGCGTGACCACGACGACATCACAGCACACTAGACGCCGACAACCCATCCGCGACAGTGCGTCGGCCGGGTTGTGCGTCGCACTTAAAAGTGCGTCGCACTTAAAGCTAGCGTGTGGCGCATACCCGCATTGGATATGCGCGTATAAGTCAGTGATGAGCCGGCATGAGCCAGGTACAAAAAAGAAAGAAAGAAAGAAAGCCCTTTGTTTAGATTCACTTACACTATCCTGGCTTCGTAACTTCCTGTCTATGCGTAAGCAATTTGCAGTTGTGAATAACCTTTCATCTAATTTTTCCGATGGCTCGTCCGGTGTTCCTCAAGGCAGTGTCCTTGATACATTACTTTTTTTAATATACAATAATGACTTGCCCTAAAACATATCATACTCAATTAGGTTGTTTTCTGACGATTGCATCATCTGCCGCCCTGTTAAATGTTTGGATGACCATTCTACTCTCCAAAATGACCTTAACGTTGGTGTAAAACGTGGCAGATGTCCCTTAACGCCTCTAAATGCAAGTTAACCTTGTTTAGCCGTCAACGCACTAACTCGGTGTTTCGCTATTCGATAAATGATAATTAGTAATACCCCACCTTAAAATATATTCGCGTCCACCTTACACCTGACCTTTCCTGGGCTACGCATGTGGCAGCCGTTCTTCTAAAGCTTCTAAGTCCCTCAGTTATCTGCGTAGAAACTTGCGTAATACACCTTCTAAGGGTACGTAAATTGGCATACCTTACCTATGTTCGTCAGCAACTAAAATTAGCTTCATCCATATGGTCACAATATCAGAATTACCTTATAAGCATGTTGGAAGAAGTTCAGAATAGAGCAGCTAGATTCATCTCGCGCAAGTACGACCATCCTTCTAGCATTTTCCGAATAAGAAAAAATGTAATTTCCCTTCAGTCATTAGAAACTTGCCGCATGATCGCTCTTCTCTGTCTGTTTTAGAGGTACATTTATATCAATAAATGTCACCGTCTGCCTATTCATGCACATGTGCGCACGTCACAACGTCTTCACAACACGCTCAGTTTATTCCGCATACATGGTCGAACGCAGGAATTTAACCCATCATCACTGTCTCGTGCTATTGCACATTGGAACAATCTTCCAGACCACATCGCGTCAATGTCAAACCGCGAAACATTTCATGATAACCTGAATACGCTCTTTCATAATACTGTATAATGATGTTCCACTACTTTTTGTAACCTTTGTTTCGTTACCTTTTTTTTATGCTAACATGTTTTAGTTCTGTTGAAACTGTTACCCGCCTTATTCAATGCCCTTCATTCTGCCTGTAACGTATTATAAATAAATAAATAAATAAATAAATAAATAAATAAATAAATAAATAAATAAATAAAAGAGCAGGTGCGGGGAAAGCTGCGCGAGCGCCGGATCACGTGATGCGTGCAACCAATCAGGGTCGTTTGATTTCTCGCGGGGAGGGAAAGGGAAGGAAAGGGGATTGGCACGCGCTCCGCAGTGCTTCCCTTGCCTCAGATCAGTTTCGGCGGCTGTATGGGAAGGCGGTCGCGTGGTGCGTTACGCCGAGGAGCAGGCTGCGTTTGAACAACGTTGCCGTGGACTCGCTTGAAAAAGGGCTCCTCGTCGACGTACCGATTCTAGCGTGAGGGCTTCCGAAGCCCAGGCGAAACGTCAGCGTCGTCCAGGAACCCGACGACGGTGGTGCACGCCTCGGCAACGCTATAGCGCCAACTTCCCCTATGTGACGGCCAGGTTTCAACGCGAGTTTCTCAACCGGAACTTCGGAGCCAGCTGCAGTGCATGTTACCGGTTGTGGCTTGAGCACAACGTAGTACTCGTCAGTTCAATTGTTTCCGAGGAACACCGAAGAAACACACAAGCTTCGCTTACCCCCATTTCCTCGACAGGGGAGGGGGTGCTGATTTTTTTCTCGACACTGCTTACTTCAAGAGAAAGAAAAAAATAATATAAAAAATGATTGTTCTCGACTTATTTGGGAAAGTGTGTGGAAGAAAAGGAGCTAATTGCGGTCGACTATGGAAGCCTCGCATGCTTTGAGAACGCACAAACGCACTGCAGCCGCGTGATGGATTCAGAACTTGAACTGGCGACGACAGAACAGGAACTTCGTGCTGTTTTGGATGGAACTCAACTGGCTCCGTCTATCATCAACAGCCGCGAAGTGTCTTTACAGGCTAGAAATGTTATCCTTTTGTCGAATGGTATTGCGGGAGCTAAATGGATTCCCAACGCGCAATACACCGCCTACCGCATCAAGATTGCATGCTAGCGCATTTTGAGAAAAACGGGTCACAATACCACTATCAAGAGGGTGCCAGACCATGCTAGTTTATTTACACAAGTGTATTTGCGAAATATTAATGCAATTTTGATGTATTAAAATGTTATGAGATAAAGTTTACAAATTGAAATCACTGCTTTATACGTCTCTGGGTGCTTCTAGTCGCAAGAACAGCTTCGCTGTCAAAGAAGCCCCTGCAGATCAACCACGGGTTGTACTTGCAAGATGGGCTTGCAGCGAATGGATGCGATACACGATGGGGAGTGTCAGTGCTGCCGTCTTGTATCCAGGCCAGACCTAAACTGATATTGGCTTTTATATCCCAGTTGATAAAGGGAAGCCTGAATTTGTTGAGCTCCTCACCAGACTGAGCATGCTCTGTCAAACGACACGAGTTCTTCGATGAGAAGTACGCTATTTGAATGTTTGGCATTTCTTGCAATTTGGGATCACTGGATATTACCTATGCTTACCTGATAAAAATAGTGAGAAAGCAAAACGTTGTACGAAGTGGGAATATGCATGCATTCAAAGGAAGCTGCTTTTTTATAAAAATTCTGTGGATTTTTGTGCTGTTTACAGTCCGTTGTCCGGTCAGTGTGTACGATCTGATGCTGGCGCCAATACTATGCGTCACGCTGCGTACTTTTATTGTGATAGCAATTATATGGACATTCCAAGTGGATTTCTGCCGTTGGCGTCGCCGTCGCCGTGAGGTTCCATATAGAGCCCAACAGTGATGAAATCGTCGCCGCGCGCCGTATTCTTTATGTGCGAGTGAGAGCGCGCGTTCCTCGCGCGCTTTCACGGGAAACGAAGGCACGGCGGAGAGCAAACGCGACTTCTTCCGTCGCGCAAAAGGCCGTGAGGGGACGGGAGGGAGGGAGGGGAGGCGACGTTTAGCTGCCGCACTAAATGCGTATTTATACAAAAATGTTGCGAGGCGAGAATGTGGTAAAGACTTCCGACGCTGCTCGACGAGTGTCTCGTTCTGATCTCGTCGAAAACCTGCGAGCCGCCCCAGAGGCGCCGGCAACAGTCACCAGCGCCGCGCGCGTTCGGTGAGAACGCTTGCAAAACGCCGACGGCCTCAACAACAGTTACGCGCGTTGCTGGTGCTGCTGCATGTCCAAGTTTATACAGCTAACAAAACTACTATCATTACTCCGTATTCTCTACTAAGTTGCTATCGCAATTGATGCTGCGCCTTTCGGGTGAAACTGCGACATTTTTTCCCTTTAAAATTAGGTCATAAATTACATCTGCCGCTTAACGATGAGCTGCGACACCTTCAGGCTTATACAGTACGGCAATGTATTTTCTTTCTCTTTGTATTTTGATCAGGTTATGTTTAATTTATCTTTGCAACCCCATTTCCGTGTCTTTGCTTACTTCACTAGTACCCGGCACTCTTTGTTGACGCACTCGAGGAACTGTTTCCAGCTCTGAATCTTCTCATAAAAGATGCAAGCGATTTAAAAGGTGAGTGAAGAACGTTTTCAGTGCGTAAAACATTCAGGACCGATGTCAGGACGCTCTCGTTTCAACAAAGTGCTTCGGCAGCCATTAAAATGAATTGCACCCGAGTACGAAGAGAGAAGATAAATCCCAGCGCACCTAAACTCACCCGCAGTGAAAACAACGAAGGCATAACGACGACGGCCTGCATAACATAGTTGCGAGAAACCGCGTCGTGGTTTATTCAAGTTCGCCTAAGCAGCTCGGCACGATGTAATGGTCTAGGCTGGCTACGCGACGGCTACAGAGAAAGAAACTCGGAAGGGAGAGGAATGGCACTTGAGGGGACGCGGCTGACGACCTGGAGCGCCAGTGCTCTGGTTGCTCGGGCTCTGCGACAAGCAGGTGTTCTAGTCGAAAGGCAAATAAAAGCAAAAGTGGCTAAATAAATTGCGCGATTGTGCCAGCTGTACTCGCCGGTAGTCATCTACCCGAATTAACGCCAGCCGGGATCAGCCTTAAAAAAACGAAGAAAAAAAAAAAAACGCCACAACATGTGCAAAGTCTCAGAGTATTGAACTAGCATTAAAATAATGAGACGAGCCTAAAATCTAAGAGTAGAGAGGCGTGAGTTCCTTACCCCGCTTGATTGATTGATTTAATGTCGTGCAGCTACAATTTGCACATTACGCTTTCTGTAGCGCAGAGCTTCGAATTCAGATTCACGCCAAGCATCCATAAACGACTGTATAAATCTAATACACTAGCCTTTTTTTTTTCACGTTGTGCACCCTTCACCCTGCGGGTGGGAATCAAATTGCTCTTAATGCTTTAGGATAGAAAACGAAGCAAGTTGGCAGGCATTCATCTAATGATTTGTGCAGCACTCGCAAAACAGGAAACAACTTTAGAGGAAGCGCGTCTCCCGTGCACTTCCTTTTCTGCCCTTTCGTGTTTCGTGAGCGATGCACAAATCCCAAGATGAGGACCGTGGCCAGCTGAATGCAATACTCACTCTGCATAAGAGCCACTGCTCTGATTTACGATGAATTACTTCGGAAATAACGTATATTTAAAATGTTGCTCGCCAAGTGAAGGTAAGATGCATGCACTAGGATCTCTAGCCAGCATTCTGAGGTGAATGACTGCTGTCTGCCGTAATGGCGGTTTAAAGCACCAATAAGTCAATGTAGCATGACATTTTCGCCTGTGCTATACATCGCTAATGGTGTTGACGCCGAGTTCCAGCGAAAAGAAAAATACCTAAAATGGAGAAACTATGGCCATGTCTCCTACATCTGAAGATGAAATCGTGTCTATCTTGAAATCTCTTGAAAACAAGTCAGCAGCCGGAGAAGATCCCATAAAAGCGTTACCAATTAAGGCGTATAAAATTGGAGAGCCACAAAATATTTGCAATTAAATTATGTCATCAGGTATCTACCCCGATAGACTAAAAATTGATCGCGTAGATCTACTTCATACAGGTGGAATATACAATGAGTTGGGTAACTGCAGACCAATATCTGTGCTATCACGTGTCTCTTAAATTTCTGACAGAGTCTTGCACATACGCTTAGGTAAATTACCATTAGCCAAAATATCATCGGAGAAGAACAACTAGTATTTGAAAAGAGCAAGTCGACAGAAGGAGCACTAGTTGAAATTATATATCAAATTATCAAAATTATTGAAACAAAGTTATTTACAGTTTCAATTTATTTAGATTTTCAAAAGGCATTGATTTCATCAAACATGACATTTTGTTGCGTATGCTGAAAGCGTACGGCTTCAGAGGAAGAGCACAGAGCCTTATCAGTAGTTGTCTACACAATTGGCTGCAATACATTTGTATCCATGATGTGCAATCTGACAAAAGTCCAATAAAAAAATTAGCGTAGCTTGCACTGGAGGCGCAATGCTAGAGAGACAGTGGAGCTGATGGGCACCTTGCTAGTCCTGGCTTTTAGGCTAGGCTAAGCACTACCAAGTCATCCCCAGCATTTTCCGGAATTTATTTATTATTGATTGATTATCGATTAGCTATTGATTGGCGATCTATTGACTATCGATGACTTACTAAGCTTAAGTAGTCCCAACCATGCTTAGCTTGACTTAGCCAGACTCAGCTTCGCTAGTTCACAGGGGTATGTGCCATTGCGCTTGTACCCTACCTGCACGACCGCCAGGATCGGCCCACATTTTCTGTTTACGCGTCACAGACTTGCGGCCAGCTATAACAGCTCCGCTGTTAATATAGTGTACGTCGAGGCTCTGTTTTGGGGTCCCTGCTATTTTTAGTGTATATAGATGATATTGTTAATATTTCTGCTGCGGGTGAGATATTAATGTTTGCTGATGACACGAGCGTCTCCTTCTCCGAGGCTAACTTGGAGGAGCTCGAAGCGACATTAAACTGGTGCGAAATTAATTTATAAGTTTCGTCTAACAACTCACAAACTCAAAATAAATACAAAGAAGACAATATTTAGTTCTTTCATTCTAAGAATAAAACAATAGACTTCGCCGTAGCCGTTGCCGTACAGCTGGGAGGAGTGGACCACTCCCCCACGAAGGTTTGAAAAACTATGGTGGCCGCTTCTGGTGCAGCACGTCAAGAACGTTCTGGGCCAGGAGGCATGAGCCTACCAGGAGGCCCGGACTTGGGCTTTAGTTCCTTCGGGTCTAATAAATGTTATTTCTCTCTCTCTCTCATTGTTTGACCTTATTGATTATCATTCATTTCTAGGCGTCTCTTTTCAGCGTAACTTAAGCTGCTCACTGCACGTAAACAACTTTAGAATAAAGGTCGCCAAGTCCCTTGGCATGCTCAACCGTTTGCGTCATTTCTAATCAACGAGGCTAAAAAAGGAATTGTATTTTTCTACCATCCATTCTCATTTCAGTTATTGCCTGTTGGTGCGGGGAAACGGTAATAAAACTGATAAGTATAAACTTTCCGCGTTACAAAGGAAAGCAATTAGACTACTGAACTCAGGAGATCACATAATACGTCGGCCTTTATGTCAAAGTATAGAATTCCACATTTTTGCTTCATTTATAAGATAAAATTCTCAATGCACATATATTGTGAAGTATAGAGAGACTGCAGCGCCTTTTCTCGTCTGTTCTTAAGCCGTCATGATTTGCCTAAAATGCACGTAGTTCTAGAAAGAGCGCGAACAAATTATAGAATACAAATAATACACTACCAAATTATGAATCTGTGTTCATTTTTTCTTCCGCTAAGTACAATAGGACGCAACAAGGACAAACCGGACATTGAATATGAAGCGGACACGAAGTTACACAGGGAAGCGCAAACTACCAACTGGTGTATTGTCAGATCATACCACAGTATTTGAAGCACACAACGAGGTCGTATTGCGACTGCGTGAACTATGAAAAAGAAAGAAAATGAATGCACACCAACCAGCCCAATTCATAGCTCTTCTAAATGAATTTGTGTAGTGAGCACCTTCAACTGGCACGTGGAAGTGCCACTGCTGAATACTTCAAGTTCCTTGTTCGCTCACTAATAAATTTTCAAGAAATCCACTAATATAAACATGCGGCCCCGTTTGGTTAGGGTTTCATGTGTGTACTGCCGTCTCACACATTTTGAACTTATTGTGATTTTTGCCTATTTGGTTCTTAATGCTATAATTTTCTGTACAAGGTGTGTCAATAATGTTTAGTAAGTGTGTGAAATGTTGCTATTAGTATTTTGTTAGTATGCAACTGGAAATTGTGTAATTTTCACATTTATGCGTGATAGAACTACTCTTCATATTTGTAAAAGAAATTTTGTTCGTTTTGCAACATGAACACTGTTTCTGTTGCGCCCAACGCGAGCAGGACCCTGTCAGTACGCTAGTCACCTTCGTTTGCCCTGACCCGCTCGCAATGCCTTGTACGTCCAAAATAAATAAATAAATAAATAAATAAATAAATAAATAAATAAATAAATAAATAAATAAATAAATAAATAAATAAATAAATAATAAATAAATAAATAAATAAATAAATAAATAAATAAATAAATAAATCGAACTCGGAGAAAATCATTTCAGCCACTAAAAGGGCCAAAGAAAAAGAGAAGAATTCAACCAATAAGACCAAAGCAAACGCAGGACGGGAAAATAACCCAAGTACTCATATGCTGTGGAGAAGTGCCCATTACGGCGACACTTAACTGTCTGTTGTAGCGCGTTGTGCAGAAGACAAAGAAGCTTCAGAACAGTGTGTCTAAATACCACAAGAAGCACAAGTATCGACTACGCGGACAAGAGACCCGAGTTACAGATAGCCTCAAAAGTATCTCAGCAAGCCACACATGACTTTCTTTGCATTTGCTAGCACCGAAACTGTGACCAGTAGCCATCTAAGCTCAAGCAAGACTGGTGTGAGAACAATCAGAAAATGTGTGAGGTTAGAAAGAACCGGCGTTCCCATTGTGTCTTTACGTCTGTGTGGCTCGCCGTACTTTATGTATAATTATGAGCGAACCAGAGAGCGAAATTTGCGCAAGGACAGAGGAGAAATGCACCAACTACGACAGTATAAGCTGTCTTTTATACACGCTTTCTGCCTTGTCCTTCTACCATCATCGATATCGGTTGCCACGCATTGAGGAAACAGTTTGGGCGCAAGTACAGAAATGCCACTATAGGTTCTGTAGTAGGGCACAGGTGGAGAGACTATAACATTGTATAATTCATTACTACATTTAACCTACATTTTACTAGCCGCTAATTATTAATGCGCGCTGCTTTTTTGCCTGAGAACCACGCTACCCGGCGGACTATTCGGTCGCGGGAGGATTAGAAGACTATTTATTGAAGTACTGAGAGACTCAACCTGGCGATAAGTAATCGTATGTAATGTTCTGGAACTGCAAAGAAGATTGAAGGCCCAATGTCGTTGATCATATACTTGACTTAGACCAAATAAGTTCAAATAAATGTGCAGTGAACGGCTCGTAAGAAGCCGTTCACTGCACATGTATGATCGTAAACGAAGATGCACTAGTGGGCGTGTTCACCTTTTTTCAGTACTGGCAAAATACACGTTGCAGACAATGATATTCCTACGCATATGGGCTGCATGGATCTTGGGAATTAAAACTGCGCAAGTCTCTGAGCATTGTTTAGTTCGTCACAGTCTAAATTATTGGATCTATGCCTTGGGACTCGTATTTAATTGAAATAATAACCAGGCACTGCCTTTACGGCGCATACATGCATATTTGTTATTTCTTTCTTCATGCCACACAGGAAATTTTTATTATATGCTGGAAGTTGTTACGTGCCCTCTAATTAGCGTTCTACCGCAAGAATTTTTGAAATTAGTTCATTAATAGCAGAGATAGAAATGTTTGAAGTGCCGCGAGCCCATGATTTCAGGAGGCGAGCGTCACCGCCAACACAGACGCTCTCTCCACTTGTTCCGTGTAGCGTCCGCAAGCGAAATTCCTTCCCTGGGTTCTCCCATAACACACCCGGATAATCACGGGACGAATACGTCACGGGCCCCACCTTCTTTTTTACAGCGAAGCTGTTAGCCTCTGGTTTGTCGGGGTTTTTCGGTCTTTGCTATTCCAGAAACAAACGGCAGCTGGAGGGCGTTGTGTCTTAGCGTAACAGAATTATGTTTTCTCATATATCCGAATTACAATCCGATGCTATCATGTCCGCAGGTCGTGTGTAAGTCGCACTTAACGAATTTTCTGACGCATTTTACTTTGAGAACTAGAATTTGTTCAATAACGCACTTCCGCTAGGCGGAGGGCTTACAAAAACGAGGATGTATGCTGCACTTCCGCACACTTGCGTGCGCGCGTGACGAACGTGTGCACACAATGTAACTGTTCTTCATGCGTGGGCCCGTTGCATCTGTCGCACAGCGTGTGCTGCGACCGTAATCGACATAATGACAAACACTGTACGAGAACCGTACCTCCACCTAGCGGCCGACACCTAGTCCTAAGACAGACCTCAGATGGCAGCTGGAAAAGTGCTTTGTCTTTCAGTTTTCACGTGACATATTAATGTTTTCTCGTATATTCGGATAACAATCTCAAGCTATCATGTCTGCGGCTGTTCGTAAGTCGTACTTTACGCATTTTTCTGATGCAATTTACTTAGTAATTCACTTAGTTCAATAATGCGCTTGCAATTCGTGGAGGGCCTAGAAGAATGTGGATGTATATGCTGCATTTCCGCACACGTGCGCACGGGCATGACGTACGTCACTTGTGGTGGTGGTGCTTGTGTAACGTCGGCAACAGCTTTGCTGTACATCCGCTTTCTTAGCGTGGAACGGAGGCGGAATTAGGTTTTTTTTTTTTCTTCTTCCGCGCTTTTGGTGAGTGATGCACTCCTGTGATGGTCTCACGCGCAAGCTGTTGCGTTTGTCTCGTTTAGCGCAGCGTACGATTTTACGCACTTTGCACAAGACCACCTGATCAGTGCCACAATCCCCGGCACAGAGGCCGGCGTGAGAGGATGAAAGAGCGTGGTCGCGGTGCTGGAACACGGTATAAAATGACGTAGTTTCGCTCTCTGCGCGCGTGACTGCACGACGGTGGAAACAAATAGACGAAACGCAAATACATCTCTCTCTCGCTGCGGTACTAAGTAAAACAAACACGCCACATTCGGTTTGTATATTTTATTATTTCTCTGAGCTTTATTTGAAGCAAGAGATTAAACAAATAACTAATCTTGCATTCAATAATTCTCGAACTCACTTGTCACTATGAGTAACGTCACAGCACTGCTATGTACGTAGGTGCACTTGTGCGATAGACGTCGACTCTCCGGCTTGGAGCACGGCGCCCGCGAGGAGAAGCGCAAACGGCGTTTGGTTTGAAATTTAGGCTGTTTCCGTGGCACGTAGGGGTGTAATACTTAGCCGACACGAGCGTTTGCGTGCATTGTATGCACTGCGTTCGCCAGCTCAAAATGACCAGACCTGGGGAGGGACCCTTTAAATAGCAGATACCTATAAGCTGGTTTTAGCGCCTTCATCGAAGTCGTCACAGTCGAGCACACCTAAGTAATGACCAAATGATCCCAGGATATATCACCATCCTTTCCCCTGTCGAGAAAAGGGGGTTAAGCGAAGCTTGTGGCAAGACGACGCTGTCGCAGGCGTTCCGCTTCGTTTGCCCTACACTCAGAGTCGGTGGCTCTTCGCTGACGTTTTTGCCTGGGTTTCGGAAAACCTCGCGCTAGAATCGGCACGTCGACGAAGAGCCTTTTCCCGACCGAGTTCGTGGCGTCGTTGCTCAAACGCAGCCTGCTTCTCGGCGGAACGCCTCACGCGCAGCCTTCCCATCCAGTCGCCGATACTGATCTGAGGCGAGGGAAGCCAGGCGGAGCGCGCGCCAAACCCCTTTCCTTCCCTTTCTCTCCCCGCGACACACCAAACGACCCTGATTGTTCTAGCGCGTCACGTGATCTGGCGCCGGCGTAGTTTTCCCCGCACCTGCTCTACTCTGGGAGCAGCCAGGTTTTAGCGTGTTATCACCCCCACCACCACCACCGCCGACACTTGTGAGGCAATACAAGTTTCGCTTGAAAAATCCGGCGACACCTAAGCACTTGTGAGTATATAGTGAACGCGAAGGCATTAATGGCCGTTTGAACGCTGCTGAGCGGTCCTTCAAGTTATGAACTCCTCGCGGGCAAGCGAGCGTGTTGGGACGATTATCGCGTTCTGATTTGGTCTTACCGAGAAGCAGTTAGAACGCACCCGAGAGCTTGCATGGCGAAGGAACGCGCGGATAACACAGGCTTCCAAAAGCGAGGGTGACGTGGCGTCGCGGCGATGCCCTCTCCGTTCACGCAATACTGCGGCAGCAGGTGTTTCCTTTCGCCCGCTCTGTTCCGTCTAAAGTCCCTAGATATTTCCTGATCTTTAAGAGCAGACAATCTTGGGACTTTAGTTCCGTCGAGCCCCGAGTCGGCAAGCAAGCGCCACGTAGCGTCGCAGCCAATGGGAATGCGCTCGCCGCCGGCTTTCTCGCGCAGTGGACCATTTGACGCTTTTGCATCAAAATGGCCAGTACATGGCACGTTATATTGATCTGGCAGTCGTCCTCACGCTGCACCACATTAACAAGGCAGGGAGCGGAGGGGGTGAAAGAAATGATTGTAGTTGCTTCCCATTTTCTTCATTGCCTTTCTGTTCCATTGTTGTATGGTTACGTGCGAGCCGTCGACCGATCCTCGGCAACGACGAAAATCCGCTTCTAATTAGAGACCGGGCCGGAGATATATGGTGTTCCTCAACAATGGGGGATTCGGAAGCGGCGCGTGAACGCCGCACTTCCGCGGAGAGGCGCAAGCAATCCCGGTCGGAGGAAGTGGCCGCAGACGGAACGGCGCGAGCGCTGGCAAGAGAGCCGTTTGTTCGCGGGTGTGAGGAGGCTGCCCATCCGTGGCAGTCTTGGCCTGTTGTGCGTGCGTGCATGTTTGGACAAACGGGATTATGCATTTTGTGCGCGTTATATACGTAGCAGACGCAGCAAGCAGACGCATAGTGTGCGCTTCAGTTTGTATGTTGGCCGCACACACGCCGTCTTCTTACCGGGTAAAGGATGTTGATTTCGTGTCACTATATATGCGTCAATGATGTAAAAGCAGCGTTGCTATTAGGCTCTAATGGTTAGATGGGAACTCTGGGAAATTTTTTTCTGACAAGTAATATGAGACAAGTTCACCATATGCATCTCGCCAAATGCTGACGCATAAGAATATTCTACGAGCCAGCATGCGCATTCACAGTGAAATTAAAGCCAATGGAAACAATCATTGGCAGCGTGCCTATAGTTATAATCTTGCTGCTGAAACGGTGGCCTTGTAGAAATACAAATAATATACTCAATAACTACAGCCGGTGAGTCCAATTCGCTCTTGCTCGTGTCTCACGTCTAGGTTTTTGCGCAACAATCCACTATATTAATCAAACAACCAAGCATTATTTGTGCTTTTCTTTCTTACTTTACTTGCTACTACCGCCCATTCATATTTAGATTGAAATAAAGTAACTATAAAAGAACCGTCTGGATTACAAAATAAAAAAAGAAAGTCAGACAAAATTACATCGAAGGGAATGCACGTAAGAGCTTTGTGGACGTAAGCATCTGACTGTAGATAGGCTATGCCTCGTCTAATGTACGTGATTAATCTGAACTCCTGTCATCTCCTGCCTTTTCACTCCCCATCGCCTTTCTGATTTGCTGTGTACAGAACTACAAAGGCGCTGCTGCATTTTTTGGAGTGCACAAGCCTGTATGACCACCTGTGACGAAACTCATTGATGAACGCTTGACTGTGTAAATGTGCGAGGGGTGCACTTCTTACTTCCTTCTCCTCTTTCAATCCCTTCTCTCCCCTTCCCCAGTGCAGGGTAGCCTACCGGGCTCAGCCTGGTTAACCTCCCTGCCTTTCCCTTATGACTTTTCTCTCTCTCCCTCTCAAGGTAGCAAACTGACCAAAGCTAATTTTGACTTCCTAGTTTCTCCCCTCTTGTGTGCCTTTCTCGTTTAGGAGGAGGTAATCATTGAGGTGGTGTGATATTCATTTTGAATTACTGTAATCATATATGGCCCTCAAATAGTTTTATTCTCATTGCAATGACGTAGTCTGATAGTATACTATTTCCACAGGTGTCATTTTGTTCTTTGTAAGTGAAAGCTGTTGTGAGCGCGTGCACGCACTGTTTCTTATCCATTTTCTTTTCTCCCACTTTCCTCCTTGCACTATGTGACAAGGTGCAACTTGGTTAACCCCTCGGCGTTTCCTTATCTGACTCTAGAATTCCGAACTGGACATACTTCTCTCACCCAGAGCACTCGCGTCCGGTTATATATAGGGCAGGAAGGAATCGAGCACGCTATCCAGACTTGGAGTTTTGTCAAACATATATGTCCGGTCTGCCGCCGGGCGTTCTTGCTTTATTGCAATCGTTATGTTTCCCCGCGCCATGAAGTTTCGGTTTTAGGCAATGAAAAGGGGGTCACTGACGATCATTTGCTCGACGACCTCTTTTTCCCAAGCCTCCCCCGCTACTGTCGTCAGTGACCCCCTTTTGTGTGCGACGCGCGCGAATCGTGCCCAACCGCGAAGCCAGCATCCATGATGAACTGCCGTTGTCTTGGCAAGCGACCGCCGCGGCGAGGACACGCCCTGTCACTCAAGAGCTGGCATCGAGTACCGGAGATAGAACAAAGAGAAAGAAACTAATGCAGTGGTGGTGTTTCGGGGCGCTAAATCCGCAAGAGGCACATAACGTCGGCGCTGTATCTATAGCAAAGAACCGATACCGCTGTAGTGGATGTCCCCCCCCTGTTCTTTCATACGGCGTACATCGCCAGCCATCGATAACTCCTCAAGCCATCCTCGTTGACCAGCAATATGGCTCATGCCCGGCAGTGTCGGGCGAGGTCGGTGCTGTCTGGACGCCTCCGTCTCTCGGTGTCGGTGCTGGGACATCCATTAGGGATGTGCCGTCGCAATGGCCGAGCACGCGTGCAACGCCGAATGCGAAGTCGGGGCATCGCAGCTGACCCTGCACGATGGAATGACGACGACTGTATGACGACAACGGAACTACGACAATGACATGGCGACGAAGGAAATGGAGCCTTGTTTTAATAATCGAGTAAAAAAAGGAAACGACCTAGCTTCTCCACTAATTTTCCATTTGTGTGCAGCTTCGCGCTCCTAGGAGTTGACGCGTTGGTGTGGTTGAGCAATAATCAACATACTAATCCCAAATCGATCTTCATAACTGTAGTACGTACGTGCCGCAGCATCTCTTTAATCTCTTCTGCTAATGCAGCGGAGTTCAAGGTTGTGTGATAGAATGGAGGTTTACTTCAACGAGTGTAAAAACAAAAACTGTCTCGACACTGCCACGGCAGATTTCTATTGCTTACAGTTAACTTTCTTCCTCTAATAGTGATTTTAGCACCCTTTTCAGTAACGCGCCAGTTGTTCGACATCCGTGCACTTATGCTCTTAGAGTGGTTTCACTAATCATGTGTTTTTCCGGTGATATATGTTCCCTATCGGGCAACACATTTTCTTCAACTCAAGATCACAGGAAATGTTAGTCTAATGCTCAAACATTACCCTTTTTCACTTCACAAATACAGGGTTGGACATAAAAGAACTGCACAATTACGCCTGCAAGTAATTAGCACCATACGCCCTCATTTTTTTTTCTTTCCCAAGGACGCTCGGGTATTGCTTGCCAGAAATAAAGAGAATAGAAATTTGAAGGAGGTGACAGATTGGCCAGTGGCTCGAAGTCGCTCTATCGATTTTGCTATGGAAGGCACATTTGTTGGATTGCTCGAAAATAAAAAAAAATGTCATGAATTTCTGCGCGACGAAATCACCTCGCGCGAACCGCGCCCCTGCGCCTCCTGTACGCCAGCGAAGCAGCCCACGAATTGTGCCGTAACAAATTGACGCCTGGTACCGACCTGGCAAGGCTCGGGGGGAATCAGCGTTCGGAGAACAAGAGCTACGCTGTAACGCGTGTCTGCGTCAAGCAATATAGGTGGAAATCTGGCGGCGACGCCCATGACATCTTGACAGGTTTAGCGGGGCAGCCGAAATTCCATCGAGTATAAAAATCTATAGATCGCACTTTGCAAAAAAGTTCCATGCGTCTATATATATATAGAGAGAAAGGAAGAACCAAGGAAAGGCGTGGAGGTTCACCAGGCGCATGCCCGGTTTTCTACCCTGTACTGGTGCAAGGAAAAAAGTAACGAAACGACAGAAAGAAGGGGAGTGAAAGAACACTAGTTGCGCGCACACTTGAAGGTGCTCATCTATTCTACCAGCGGTCACAGACACCTGTCGCCTTGAGTTAAGGTAAAGCACAGGCTAGGTCGTTTTCTTCGCACTATATTATTAAAACAAAGCTTCATTTCCTTCGTCGCCATGCCATTGTCGTAGCTCCATTTCCGTCGTATACAGTGGTCGTGGTTCCATCGTGCAGTTAATGTAACGCCCTCGTTGCTTCCTGCTTCACCCGCGCACACCGTCGTGGCTCAAGGATATTCGCCTCTAAAAAAGGTCTCGAGTCCAGCCTGTTTAATGCTCTCTGGAGATCGAGGGCGGCGCAGGACGTTGTAAGGAGTACAGAGGCACAGGAGGTGTTCGGTATACAAGGTGCCCCAACTACCATGCGCCAAGATTTGAAAAAAAAAAAAAATCCGAATGCCACGTAGCTGGTCAGAACCAAGGTAATGTTGTTTGCCGTCGCTTGGAGATACTCAGAATATTTTTTGCAATCCGCCTAGTTAGATAATTAGTCTTTAATAAATAATCAACTTCTCACATTTTATAATTAGATTAAAAGTATCCATGAGAGAATTGTAGGGCAACATGAAAAGCTCCTAATACAGCTTTCTGGTGCTCAATACGTGCTACATAAAAGTGTTGTTACGAGCGTGAAAGAAGCCCGCGAATACACGCAAGGTTGCCGCGCCACTGGCCGCTCGAGGCACACACGCACACACTTCTTTCGTGGCAGCTCGCACTGAAGTTCATTCACGTGCACCAAAAGAGCGGTACTCGAGCGTTCTTGCATTCCGCCCTAATCATAATTGGACCGCTGCGGCTGAGTATCGAACCCACGAAGTACAGCGCCATTGAGCTACCAGCTGTCCTCTGGTGTTGCAAACTCAATGATAACAGCTTTCTACTCATCCAAGTGCACAATTTTACTACACACCACTGAAACGCCTCATGTGTGGTGCCATCAATAGCTGATCGAGGATTATTTTCCGTGGTAACTTGTATGGTGGCCACACTCTCGGTCATCGCTCCTGTGGTGAAACAGACGTGTTAGCATCTTGCATGGGCAGCGGCCCTCTACTTCAGCCGGCGGCTTAGTAGGAGCAGATACTGGCGGGAGGGCGTAAGCGTGAGCCACACACGAGAAGGACTGTCTGGCCTGTCAGAGCCAGTGATCGATTTGCTCGGTCACCGAGGTCACCGCGTTAAATCGCTATTTGAACCCCACGCTCCCCATCGAACCTTCTAGGGTCGCGACAGTGGGCAGGCGTCCAGGAACGGCCCTTGCCAAACAATGAGCGCCGCGTAGTCCAAGCTATGCAGCAGAGCGGCCCTTCCTCACAAACAAGGCCACTTTCCTTCCTATCTCTTCTGACCCTACGTGAGAAATGAATCCAGACTCTCTGTCAGAATCGCCGTCCATTGCCTGATCGAATATTTATTCCTTCTTCAAGCGCCGAAGCGCCGTTTGTTATTTGTGTGCTACATGACTCACCAATATAGCATGCAGACGTGGGGCACGCCAGAGGCGAGCCCACTTAGCCAGCTGGACAAGTGACATGTTGCAGACGCTCCTTAATATTCAGTGAGTGCAGCAATTGTTCAGGCTTTGCTTTGCCGTAAAGAATCATATGCTGATCTCGTCGAACTATTGCAATCAATTCCAAGCCGATCTTTTATTTCTGATAGTGATTGCCAAACTCTCTTCCACCAGTCTCCTATGTCAACGTATGGACTTCGCTTCGGCGCTAGATAATGAAATATCATTTACCATGAGAGGAGAGAATAAAAATGAGAGGCAGAGAGCGGATGAGAGGCAGAGAGCAGCCGCCGGGCACCCACTGGTTCAAAAGGGTACAAGCGTACCCCGGCCTGGCGTTCGGCTTCCTTCAGGGGTGATACGCTTGGGAAAGGAGCCTGCGCCCTGAATTCCCGTCGAAACCAACGTGAGCACGGAAAAAAAAGTGGTGTCTGGGCCGCTCCCATGGCGGTCATTTCCCATGTGGCGCCCCAAGCACCTATTGAGGTGGGGGCGCCTTCGGGTTGAGGTCAAACACCCCTTTCCAAGCGTTCAGGTCCCATAATGGCCGAGCACCAGGCCGGGAGCGCGCTTGTACCTATTTAACCGGTAGGTACCCGGCGGCAACACTTGCCTCCCACAGCCGCGGTGGATGCTCGTCTACAAGGCCGTCTGTGGTTGGACCAAAGCCGAGTGTTTTGGATGCCTTACTGGTTATGGTATTAAGGTGCTCGTTTAAAGACATTATATATATATATATATATACATATATATATATATATATATATATATTCACGAGAGCTCATAACCTGGAATTGAGCTACTACACAATTAAGGGAATCCGTGTTGAGAAAGTATCCACATTGAAATATCTCGGAGTTCATTAATCCTCTGATATATATATATATATACATATATATATATATACATTTTATTTTATATTTATATACATTTATATAGGATAAATGAACTCCGAGATATTTAAATGTGGATACTTTCTCAACACGGATTCCCTTAATTGTGTAGTAGCTCAATTCCAGGTTATGAGCTCTCGTGAACATCATGGCCTTAGTTTTAGAAATGTTGATTTCCATTTGCCACTGGCGACACCAAAATGCGAGTTTATTGAGGTCTAACTGTAATGAGTTCTCGTCTTCGGTGTTACTAATTCGTCTGTAGATAATACAGTCGTCTGCGAATAACCTGATAGTAGACGATAAAGTGTTTCCTACGTCGCAATTGTAGATAAGAAACAAGACTGGACCTAGAACCGAACCCTGTGATACGCCGGATTTTACATGCGAAATTGACGATGAGTATCCCTTCAAGTAGACTGATTTGCTTCGGTTGTTTAAAAAATTAGCTATCGAATTTATAATCCTACTGTTTATGTTAAGATTCCTTAGCTTCATTATCGAGCGGATGTGCGGAATCTTTGTCTAATGCTTTTGCAAAATAAATATAACATCTATCTTTAGTGGATCATGAACGGCTTCACTGAGATCAGTTACCAATTCGAACAGTTGAGTTTCGCTGGAACGACCACAGTATATATGCAAAAATCTATACGGCGATATACCTAATAACCGTGGTGGGCTAGCGAAAGAAACCTTCGCTTTGAAAAATAAGAGATAATAGCAAAAGGAGAGGCGGTTTTGCTATGAACAGATTTTTTTTTAATTCGGAGTGATAAAGAATATGAGGCAGAGGATACAAAGGGCACATCTCTGTACCATATCGGAAATAACATATCTGCTTTTTAGTTTCCTTATTGTGAAAAAAAGATGCAGGGTATTTTCTTATGTGGAACTGATAAAAATAAAAATATATTCAGATGCTACGCACCTGGGAATCCCTGCTTATGCAGAGTATAACAAAATTTCCCTCAGCGATGGCAATGAAATGTCAATTATACCGATGGCATGCAGCCCTTGTCACCATGCCAATTGAGTTGGTATTCCGTCGTCTTCGTCACGTCATCATCAGATTTACGCCGCGTAGGTATTATGTCGCTGTTGTCATCATCGTGCTTAGGACGTATAGTGCCACACTTAAGCGCGATTTCGGGGTAAAAAAAAAAAACCCCGCGAAATATACAACCTCAGAGTTCATCATCATTGTTGTCGTGTCGTTGTTGTCAAACTAACCCTTGCATCGCACGAACAATTGCTAGCTACGTTGCGCCCATGTGATAACACATTGCACCAACCAAAACGAGGCTGGACGGACAACAAGCCGCAGAAATGAGAAAGCAAGGCAAAGAATGCTTCGCATTAAAAAAGTCCCCCCGAAGCTCGTCGTCCGTTACACATTGGGCAGGACGAAGGAGTGAGCAACATAACAGTACCATTCGCGTTCCCGGGTACGATGACGAAAGAAGGTCCAAAAGGAGAGAGGCACAACGGCATCAGTATTCGTTCAGTCAAAGCCTTATTTAAAAGAAATACACTTTTTTTTTCGGTTTCCAGTAAATCCTTTCAAAACTCCACATGAATAGAACGCAAATCATTGTTGAGGAAAACGGAGGAGATTGGCGAGGAACTTCTTCGCATGCTCGAGTGTTGTACGGAAGAGGGAGAAACAAAGCAGGATAGGACGAAATAAAAAAAAAAAAAAAGGCGGCGAGCGAGAGACACGGGGGCCGACGACCGCAAAGGGGCACCGCGGCTCGACGATGCAAACAAGGCGGCCAGCCTCACTCGCGTGGCGTCTGCGAGCTCCCTAATCCCGGCCTGGCCGTATAAATTGGGCCCGATTTATGCGCCTTCCCCCGCGCATTGCACGCTCCGGGCTCATCCTTCGGGAACGGCTGGAGAAACTTTCGCCGATGTCCGTTCGAGCCCCCTACGCGCCTTCGCCATCCCCGTTTTGTTCTTGGTCGCAGCGGGGAGAACCAAAGGCAAATCGATTCCGTGCCGACCAGCCTACGGCGCTTCCCTCTTGGGGCTCCGCCGACGTCTAACTGACCTCGCGGTCCCCGGGATGCACCGTTCACTGCGGTCTGTCTCGCGAATAGCGTGCAGCGTCTTGGAAGACACGAACCTAGGGTCGACCGATGAGAAACCAAACTCAGAAATTGTTTGCACGTAGCAGCTGCCCGTTATAAGTACTACCTACTTATGTGTCGTTTGATTGCCTGCCTCGTGACATCTGTAGCCAGGGGTGACCCGCTGCAAGTGCGCGTGGGTCGATGAATACTTTGCTCCGATTATTGACGAAAGTCCCAAAGACATTGCACCGTTTGAGTGAGAATGGGTATATAGAGGGGTTCTCGAAACCTTCTCCTTTCCACGACCAAAGCCCGCTCGACGGCTGCAGCGGTGGACGAGGTGCGGCACCGTGGGTGCGGCAGCGTGTTGCTGCGGCCGACGGCTATGCGGAACAAGCCCGACGGCTTGTTCTGCAACCTTTGAGTTGCTGTAAAGTTGTAAACCGCAAAAGCTTATTCGTGACGGAGTCTCGAGACTTTTCTGTTCCACCTCAAACCTGTCTCCATGGGCTTGCATTCCTAGCTTTTTTGCTAAAGGCATGTCTGGACCAAGTACCGTAGTATCAGACGAGCTAAATGTAAAACCTGACTTCTAGCGCTCAACAATGTGACTTCCTTTCGCTTGCCAATGCGAGTCGTTTATGCAGTGATAATGCAGAGAGAGAGAGAAAAAGAGAAATGAGATAAGAAAGGCGCAGTATATCGCGATGATGACCAATAATAAAGAAAAGTTCTAGCACTTCCAACGCCTTTGTTGGAACCAACAAATCAAGCGATGCTTTCGTGACACGTTTCAATTAAAAGCAATCCAAAGAAATGCATGGTGCATGCAATTTAATTTTATGTCCAAGTACGCCCATGGAAGTGTTCTCGTTCCTCTCCCGTCGCAGAATTTTTGTGTCATTTGGCTTCCCGGTAACTGCTCATGTTGTGCACCCCATTTTCCAGTATATCGATTACATACATGCCTTCTCGGCAAGACAGCGAGGCCCTTAGACCCCCTTTACGCTATCCACGTTACTCAGGTGACAGCGGATTATACTGCCTCCGAGATCGGCCCACTTGGCAATTCCACCGTCTCCGGGATAAGCCCACTTTACTCGGCGAGAATCCGACCGAGCAGGCGCGCTAAGCCCCGGCAATTAACGAAGGCATAGAACACTCCGCTGGAATAAGGAATTATTCGCTTGAAGGCATATATTTGTTGCTGTGAGAATATTTAGGTACCGCTTGTTATTTTATTGAGTGATTCCGCAGAGAACGAAACCGGTCACCGACAAAACAGTGGGTCCGCAAGTTCATTCGCGGCTGCCACGAGTTTCAGCGACGAAAAAAACCACCGCATCCGCAGGTTCATTACAGCCCCTTCCATGCCCAGACGACCGTTGGAATTGCGTACACACCGGTATGCTTCCGGTGTGTACGCAATTGCATTTCCTGGAAATGCGTTTCTTTGTGTGATCGTGTCTTAATTGGCTTATGGAGAAATTGTGCCGTACTGTGTATCCTGACAATTTCTTTGCTTACCTCTGTATTGTACCGTGCCTCTCTGTGTTTTTCTTTTCTTTTTCACTATTTAAATACTGCTTACAACCTTGTCGTTGCAAAATAATTGCGCAATGTTGCGCAAATACTCTACCCGAAGTGTATAAAGTAGGTGTCGTTAGGCCTCTAAAACCATTCTTGATAAAGGCCCTGATCCCCAGCCGAAACATCGCAAATAAATTTCTAGGGTTCTGAAAAAAATTACAGGGTTTTACGTGCCAAAACCGCGATTTGACTATGAGGCACGCTGTAGTGGGGGACTCCGGGAAATTTGGACTATAGGGGATTCTTTAACGTGCACCTAAATCTAAGTACACGGTGTTTTCAGATTTCGCCCTCATCGAAATGCGGCCGTCGTGGCGCGGAATTGATCCCGCGACCTCGTGCTTAGCAGCTCACCGCCATAGCCACTAAGCAAACATGGTGGGTTCTTGCGTTATTAAATGTGAATGTCTTCAAATATATATATATATATATATATATATATATATATATATATATATATATATATATATATATATATGTGTGTGTGTGTGTGTGTGTGTGAAATAAATTCAGTGAAATAAATTATCGGCTGGCGCGTCTCACCGCATTTGGACGGCGATTCGCCAAGACTGAGGTTGTGCACGTCGCTCGTCTCAAGCCCTTCCCTCCGAGAACTTAGTTTGACCTGCCCGGCGGGCCTCGTCTAGGAGGGAAGAAATATTACAGTCAATGTAGCCGCATGTGTGGAATACGAAGGAGTGTCAGCGGAGAAGACGAGAAAGAGAAGGTTTTTGCCCGTCTCAGTCTCGTCCTGAAGCCAGTTCAATAAACCCCGTTTTTCTCGCGCCGCATCAATATATATACATATGATTCAGCCGGTTTATTGTGGCGCTGCTGTTCTTCTCGAGCAAGACAGCAAGAGGAGCAGCCATGGTCAGCAATGTCCAAGAGGGTTCGCTAAGAAATCTGCTGTTATTATTATTATTATTATTATTATTATTATTATTATTATTATTATTATTATTATTATTATTATTATTATTATTATTATTATTATTATTATTATTATTATTATTATTATTATTATTATTATTATTATCAATGTTATGCACAGCATCTTGCATGAAGCTGGTAATACAGCATCGTTTGGTGTTCCGCAAAGTTGTACCAGGGGGACCAACATGTTAGCGTCAGCCGAGCAATTGTGTGGACAGCAGTATAAGGCCCGATGGCATGACGAAACATTTATCGTACTCGTGAAAAAAACGTTGCAACCTCTTCCATTACACACTAAGCGGATCCCGAAGGAGGTAGTCATGTCACATAGCGTCTCAATGCATACAGTTTGCCCGAAAAATAACTAGAAGAAGTTCTTGTCCTTGGCGCTTCAAACGGCTTGGAGACTTTTGCAAATTGGTTATAACAAAATATCTTGCTATAGGTGCAACAATTTTCAATGTCTACACACGTGCACAGGGGCTAATTGACTTGCTGTGTTTAGAAAACATTGAGTGCTTGTAGATTTAGGGAAGTAAGACGGAATGAATAACGTGTTTGGAGCCACAAGAACGATGGTTAGACAAATCCATACACTAGCGAGACAGCTGAACAATCACAGCCGCAAGAATTACCAATTTCTGTAGGAAAGCGAACGTCTCAAAGCGGCTAGCTGCCGCGAGCGAGGAGTGCGGGGATACTGGCGCTTTCATAAACAACTTAATGCAACGCGAGGCATGGGAGGCGTTCTATTCATACTGGGTGTGCGGCCTATCAATGCCACAACGTTAAGGGCCCCGTGTCGCAGAAAATGTGATGTCGGCGTCCGGCGCCGTGGCCGGCGTTGGCGTCCCGTGAGAGAAAATTGCCATATATAGTCGATACGGTACTAAAGTTCTTCTATCACTACAATTTCTCATACCTTGTCTTAAATTCTTGATAAAGTTATTCCTCGAATTTTGAGAATGACAGCCCACAAGGAAATGTCCTGAAACAAAACAACGATGGCGCATGCCTTTTATGTTAAATCTTCTCAGACTGAAATATTAAAATTGCGAAGCAATAACAGAAATTTGAGAATGCATAGCGTTCGCCGCCACTGTTTAGAGTACAGTAAATGCGAAGTAACCGTCTCAATTCTCGGTGGACGCCTCGACTGTGCCGTGAGGGAAGGAACGCCTGTGCGCGTGACATTGAGGCAGGAGCAGAAAGCTTTTACTGCTCGCGAAGGCCACTACGAGGTGAGATGACGTCAGCGCTAGGGCATAAACCACCGGAGCGCGCGCACGCGCTCGCTCTTTAGGCGCATGTGATGGATTCGGATCAAAGAGGTAAATAAGAGGAAATTAAAGGCGATTATGATAGTTTATTGTACTTGAACAATCAGGTAAGTTTGTATCGCATAAAATGCGATTTTGGAGGAAAGGAAATGTGAACATCACGTCACGTGTCAAAACAAACGATGACAAAAAAAAATATTAGTCAGCTTCACAGACTTAACGTCGCGAAGACTGATGAAGCAGTGGAGCTGGTGGCTTATACTAGCTTTTACTTAGCTTTAACTTGGCTTATACTTAGCGTTAACTTGAATTTTTACTTAGCTTTACCTTTTGCTTTTTCTTAGCTTTAACTTCGCTTTAACATCGATTTGTCTATCTTAGCGGTGAGATTCTTCTTAGCGTTTCCGAGACGCAGCTTCTGTCTCTGTAAACTCTAGATCACCAACCCTCCTCCGTCACTTTGCTTCAGCAGCCCTTGCTTGGAATTCCGGATCTACACGCAGTCGTTGAAGCCGCTCCCGAGTAGCATCACCACGCCGTTGACGCCGCGCCTCTTCTTCTTCGGGAGAAAGCTGCTTCTTCGTCCTAGCCATGCTCACGGCAGAACGACGCCGCCGCCAGCGCACACTCTCTTCAGCTCAGGAGAACCCTGCACGTCATGGTTACGTCATCACTTCTCTTTCTCTCTCTCTTAAGTCCCGCCTCAACAGCGGCTTGGATCCCACTCTCCCTCGATATCTCTACCGCTACGTCATCGCTACCCTCTCCTTAGCCCCACCCACCTGCTGTTCAGCGCGCGCCTTCCTCCTCTCTCACCCTCGCCACTCTCCGAACACTTGCGCCCCGGCGCGTGCTCTGATGATAAGTGGTTCTTGAGGGAAAGGGAAAGGTTGGCGCTATCTTCTGCAGCCCTTGAGGGAGCACGGCTCAGCGCCAAATCTTCACCCCGCTGCGCCGATTCTTCGCGTACGCTCTGCACGGCTCAACGTTGACCTTAAACAACTCCGCTGTTAAAAGTCCTACTGTGGACAAATAACCGAATGTTCTGTCATGAGAATTACGCTGTTATGTGACTCAAGAGCATGATAAGCGAACGAGAAGGCGATGCGAACGGGGCTCAATAACGCTATCGTGTTTCACTCTTAAAGGCGAAGCTTAAACGTCCTCCAAGTTTTTCATACTGACGATTGCGCACGCATCGGATGTGGCTTTTTAAAGTAAACTGTTGCCGTGCGATATGATTCACACGCCCATCATCTGGATGCGTTAACCGGCGTTCGCAAGAGAGGAATATGCGCGTCTGTGGCCTACTGGGATATATTATTTAGGGGACTCTGGCTCAAAGCCCACCATCGACACACTACTTTTTATTCAAGAGGCCCCAAAAGAGGTGAGACAGCAACCTGTCTCACCGCCAACTGCATGCTTCAGGCAAAGAATGTTTCGTAATGATGTCAAATTTGCCGAAGGAACAGATACGACGTTTCAAACACGGTTGATTAGCGAACGTCACTTTAACTTGTCGCCTAATCCATGATATGTTTCCTTAAACGTAGTCACGCGGGCCAGCACAATATATGTGAACCAAAGAGAGCCAAGTAAACGTGATAAAGGATCTCACGGTGCTGAGCAGTGGCTATAAAGTAGAAAACACCAGAAGCATGGAAACGTAGCACCCACTCGCGCGTGTCAGCCAGACTGGACAAACGGTTCCACCAGAGATCGATCTTGTTTCTTTGCAAGATTGGCGAAGATAACGCTACTCCCACAAATGGAGAAGCAGGGTAAGAAGACGTGCCTCCAACGAAGCGAAGATTTACGAGGAACCGCGATACGCGACGACAGGCTGCTGTGTTTTATTTAACAGTACAGCCATTCGTCCACGTTACTTCTAGGTCAGGTTTGTGCTGGTTAGTTTACCGGGTAACCCAAAGCGCGGCCTTCTCAAAAAGAAGGACATAAAGAAAAAAAAATGCCCACCGAGAACAACCGCTATAGTGAATCGTTCCTCGGGCCGGAAAAACCACAGCTCTGGCAACAGCTGTCGGCAGCGCACTCTCTATGGGCGGCGCAGCAGCACGACAGATTTTGCAGGAACAACCGCTGGGAACTTCTCCTGTGGGAGCGCGAGGCTGGCGTGTATGCGCGCAGAAAGAACAACTGAAAGCTCAACGGAAATGAGAAAAGGCAGCTTTGGATGCGGTGGCAATGAGCTGCAGAAGCCGACTACTAATACAGGTTTGTGTATTCGTCCTCCTTGTGACGCTTCACAGTGATCACCATCTGCAGCAACATCGGCAATTTCTTCTTAGGGCCGACCATGGCGGAACGCTGGCCCAATCATCCCGTTGTGTCAAGCAACGTGGGCTCATCCTATTGGCGAAGGCTGAAAATTTTCGAGATGCGCACTAGTGCAAGGCAGCGTGGTTTTGCTGGCAACAGCACAATGGGGTGGGCCACTTTACAATAAACGTGCACGTGTATCTGCGTTGACGCTGGATAAGACCTCGTTCTGACCGCTTTTATTCTTCACCGCCCGTGTTCCGTTATCACTTCATCATCTCAGACGCTTTGTTTCTCTTTCCCCTTACAATCACGACCTCGTTCATATTTAAAATTTTTGTTCCGCCCTTTCCCCATAACATGATGAATTAAGAAAACATTTATCCTCTGAGTTACTCTCTGTGAGGTTTCTAAAAATTGCACAATTCCCTCCTTTAAGTAACGCATTACCTTGCACTGCAGAAAGTGTGGATTCGCGCCTCAATTCAGCCAGACTAAAGTGGTCGTCAGGCATCACACCCAGACAACCAAGGAGGTAATCGAGACACAGCACATACATATTAAAAATACATTTATCAATGTTCGTTCAATTGCTCCGCATGAGAAAGAACTTACTTTTGAACGCCTAACTTTTGACGTTGTTAGTTTAACCACGTGTCGGCATGTGTTGTTCTGTTTTACGTGAAGAAACCTTGTTTTGGGAGTCGGTGCTTGTGTTATCGTGTCTTTTTGAGTGTGTATGTTTTTTCTTCTTCTCTCGCGCCATTTCGAAAATGAGCAATAAAATAGACTAATCAAGCTATCAAAAGCTGGATGAACCAGTCACTGAATAAACTAAAACGTCTGTAGCTCAACATTGACTATATATAACGAACGCAGTTAAGGAGAGCCCTTTGAGGCGCTGGGTGCACAATTGTGTACACCAAAGTTCTGCATCAACAGCAAAGGCACTCATGAAAGTAATTACATTTAAAATATGTCACATAAATCTTAAAACATTTCTGATTGGAATTGTGCTGCAAGTGTAAATAACACGTGAAAAATGTTTTAGTAGTACGAGTGGGAATGTAGACGGTTGGGTATTTTTAATTGGTGTGAGTATATCGTATGCAGCAGGTTCCCTTCTTTCATTATTTTTCACAATTCATTGCACCAGGCGCAATTTTCAAAGGACTGCATAGATGCTTTTCAAGCCTGCTAGATATGAAATAGTTGATATTCTCATATCTAATGTTCCTGTGCGAGTTTTCGCATGGAGTCCACATTCTCTAAACACGACAAAACACACTAAACGATTGAAAATTGTTAATCTCTGTTTAAGCACAACTATGGGCAGTCCAACGGGCTCGCGACGTGGCGGAGGGGCTATGCCTTTCTGTCCCCACGTGGGAGCGTCCCGTTGCGTGCTAGTCCACTTTCCGAAGGACCTCAATAAAGTTTTTTCCATTCCGTTCCAATATATTTTGCAGCTGTACGCTTTTTATGATTCTGAAAATGTAGGAAATGCGGTTGAGGTAAGTTTTAAATCAACAGAATCAGTTAGCGTCTGAAAGGGTTAATTTTGGCGAGCTGTTTTTATATTTACCGAACACAACGATATGTCAGAAGGAAGAGGAGGAGGACGGGGCGCCTTTCGAAGACTTATGCAACACCTCTGTTTTCGTGAAAAAGAAAAAAAAATTTAAAATGCTCAACGACGAATAGCAAAAGAGCGACACTCAATAAAGCCAGGTGGGAAGAAGAGTTCATGCGATCAGTTCGCAAACCGTCCCCTTCCCGAAACAAGTTTTGACATAGCTGCCACATTAGAACATGCGTTAAGGCAATGCGTTAACAAAAATAGCGACATAAATATTGTAGAATACCCCTCATTTGATAAGCAGCAGTGCCTATACAATCCACGTATCGGAGTAATCTTATGGTACATAATTAAAGTAATCGCAGTGATGAATGAGAATTACCACGAACACATATATCTAATCATAAATTATGCTACATCATAAACGTGGCTCAACTACAGATGCCCACATGCGCCGACTAAATGTTTAAAACATTTTTGGCAGGTGTATGCCAATCTGACAACATGAGACATCAAAGACCGCGAAACTGTATACGCGAGTTTTAAGATCCTTCGAAATTACTCTATAAGAACCAGCCATTTTCGTGGCTGGCTGTTCATAGTGACGGCTGTCACGCTCTATTACGCAATAGAGCGCGAATAACGTCTCATAGAACAATAAAAAATAAAAACCTTTCTCTTTTTTGCCGCCGTATTGTGCCGTCACCGCAGAGCAGCATATTCGGAGTTCTTAATCTCCTTTCGAACGGCCGCCAGAAGCAGGGTCAATATTCTTCGGCGTGGTGCACACACGTTACCGTATAACCACAGAAGGTGCACTGCTGCAAGCGGTCTTACCAAAACATTTCAACGATGTGGAAGCTTTAAGAACGCCGATCAGGTACTGAATCTCCGGGAACTCTGCTCATTATTTCATAACGTACCGCTGCTTTGTCTTTCACGACGCTGCTCGACTTCAGTGGGATGGAACACACTGACGACATCGGTGGACGGCTCGGTACGCCACGCGAGCCTTTTCCAGACGGCGGGACACTCTTTCCCCCCTCCGGACCCACGGCCATTATCGGTGCATATGCCCGAGCTTCTGAGCAGATTGGCTCTAGCGCACTGAGGGGCACTGCTCGCTCCGACAAACAGCGCCGTCGTTTCCTTATTGAAGTGCTCGAACACCGCCCTGGAGGTTACCCTGCTCGTTTCCTTTAATTTTGCTTTGTTCGTTCGTATATGCGCTCCCATAGCCCCCCGCTTTTCATGCACCGCCTCTCTTTCGACGCCATCAGAGGGATCCGTGCCGCCCAACTGAAAGGTCTATGCGCGCCCGCCCGCACTTATGCTTGCGTCGAGGAGCTCGAAATCAGTTTACAACTGTCTGCCACCGGGCTCATTTTGAGTTCGCCCAAATGCAAATTGGATATACCCTGCACTCTCAAACGCAACGAGCATAGAAAGGCAGTAAGTCGAGCTGGAGAAGACCCTCGCGAAATGATATAGTAAAAGATGTGGAAAAGGCGTAGGTGCGCCCACAGAGAGATTGTCACTGGCAATGTCCAGATTGCGGTCGCATATAATGGCACCCGATTTTCTTAACGATTGCATTTGTTCTTGAATGTTTACTGTGATTGTCTATAAAATTATGGGCAGCTGTTGGTACATTATACGCTTCATTTTTTTTTCTTCACACACAGGAATTACAATCTCTCTGCGGACGCACCGACGCCTTTTCCACATATTTTACTATCATTTTCCGAGGGTCTTCTCCGGCTCAACTTACTGCCTTTCTATGCCTTTAGACAAATGTTGTGCCGTTTCTTTCATTCCTCCCTACTTTGTAGTTTTGCTGCGACATGCTTGACCAGAAAGAGTGCCTTTGACACATTCATGTGCCTTCCGAATTCTTTATTATCCTATGTGCCAGATTCTCACTAAAAGAGAACAAAGGAAACGTTTCCCTCCCTCATCCTATAGTTCCTTTATAGACGCTGTGCGTCGAAAACTGCTGACTTTTGTAATGATTACAAATGTCCCTGCGAAGGTGTACCTCACTGGTTCAGATTCTGCAAGACCCTATCGACACGAGGCAGTAACTACGAACGAATGTGTTGCGAAGAATTAGAGACTATAAAGGGAATTTAGTTGAGGAGCCTGAGCTATACGAACAAATTGGAGCTTCTTCGCAGTTCTTGAAATTATATATCTTCATCATCAGCCTATATTTCATGTTCACTGAAGGACGAAGGTCTCCCTGCGATCTCCAATTAACGCTGTCTTGCGCTAGCTGATTCCAACTTGCGTCTGCAAATTTCCTAACCTCATCACTCCTGTATCATCATCAACCTGTACGTTGCACCTTTCACTCTCAAAAAACACGAAAATACTGGAAACGCCGTCTTGATTTCATCATCTCCATAATTGAAAATCAGGTGTTCAAGCCTACTGTCGATGACCAGGTGCTGCCGTATTACATGACTTTTTTTTTTTGTCTGTTACCATACTTCCGTACTCTTTGTACGGCCCATGCGTAAATAAATAAAATGAAATGAACGCGCAGGGAGAAATCATAAGTCGTGTTCTGACCTCTCAACATGATACCCATGTCTTCGGCATACCGAGCACTTATAAGGCGTGTTTTAAACTCCATCACTCCTAGTTGTTGCCCCGCGGCGAGTTTTTCACTGTCAGTCTATTCTTTGAGCCATGCTTTTCGTTGTAGAGTGCTTTGAAAGCGAGGGGTCGCATTCGAATCCTTTACTCAGCTTTTATTCTACGCGCCACTTAATCCTTTTCGCGCTTCGCTGGCCGGATCGGCAAACACGGTGGAGCAACGTCGAACTAAATCCGCTCAAACTTAGATACCACGTATAACGGCAGGACGAAAAGATACAAGCGGGGCGAAAGCTAAAGTCGTGACAGCTAAGAGCGAAAAAAAAAATAAACTGACGAAAGTGCGGTGAAGTGCATGAATAACTTCCCAGAGTACTTCAGATGGAAAGGGGCGGCGTGAGGGGAGTAACTATATAAAGGCACGGCTTTAAAAGCTATTTTCTATGAGCTGCTTTTAGGTGCGCTCGTGCTCGGGGTGCCATGGGTTGTGCTGCTGGCCTGCCACCGGGGTTACGAGGGTGAAGGAAAGATGATGGACACAGTACACGCGTTTTAGATTAATCCGAGAGCCGCTCGCTAATCCCTCTTTTATGAGGAAGGGCGCGCGCCGAGGACGTGGAAGCTGCGGCAGCGTGTTGGAGAGCGTCGCCTTTAAGGGATTTCTACCGGACTAGAACGGCGGCAGGAGGCGAGAGGGAGTGTGGGGGTTGGATGCGCTGTGCTCTTTCCAAAAAAGAGATCGCTCCTAGAAATCCGTTGGCTTTCAAGCGCACCACTCGGGGGTGTCACAAGTGACGCCGCGCTTCTTGCTTTGTAGTCAGAGTCGCTTTTTGTCAACTTCAAGATGTGCGCTCTTTTCATTCCTTCTTTATTAATGTTAACACGTTTTATAGGAGATATGTTGTCTGTTAAAGGCATAGCAAGCTCTGAGGAATGTCCAATTTTTAACTATAATTCCAGCACGAAGAATACTAGACGGACTGGAGCAGTCGCACACAACGCTGTGAGCGTCTGTACTGCTGTCTCTCTTTTCGTCCTCGCGCTGGACATGCGAGTCACAAATCCCCAAAAAGCCTAACTTTCCATACATTTTAATTATTTCTGCTGTGCTTCGCAAAAAGAAGACAAAAATTGAAAAAAAAATGTGGGTAGCTTGCACTAGTGGTGCAAGGCTGGAGTAAACAGCGGAGCTGTTGGTCGACCTAGCTTTTTCCAGGTTTTCTTAGGCTTGGCTAAGTTTTGCTAGGAAATGCTAAGTGCTGCATACACGGTATTCCTAATCGGCTGACTTCCGACGTGCAGATTATCGCTTGGCTGCGCGACGCGCTTCAAGATGAGCGGCTTCTTCTTCGGGTGTCCGGATCTTTTTTGGTAGTCACCTGTCAAGGCTACATGTACTTGCCACAGAGTCAACGAGAGTTCTGCCGCCGTCGCGGCGGCTCCGAGCTTTATCTCCCCGGTGGCGTCATGGCCAAGCTGCGCCTCTACACTTGCCGGGGCGTGGCTGGTCGAAACCTGCCGAGCCTCCACCCTGCTGCAGTCGCGCACACCGCGCGCGTTCGGGGAAACGGGGACACGGGGAAACGCGGACGGCGTCGACAGCAGCTCTGCCCGTGGCCTCTCTTGCTCTCATTTTCTCTTTCTCTCTCCCTAGCATAGCGCGCGCCGCACGCATACTCTCCTTCCCTCTTCTTTAGGTCCCATGTCAAGGCAACATGCGCACGGCACGGAGAGGAGGCGAAGCACACGCCGCTCCGCGAGGTGGTTGCTAGGCAACGCGCGGTAACGTCATCACCAGGAGCAGTTTTGTTCTCACTATATACGAGGTGCAACCAAGAGCTTAAACAGCACCACTGTTAAAATAAAAATTAAAAAAAAAACACTTTCCGAGTCCTCGCAAGTTGAATGAAAAACCATGGATCGTTTTGCAGAGGACACCTTAGAAGACAAACTGTGTTCTTCTACATTCTGTGCATTTATTGCAACGATCTCTCACTTTCCGAAATTAGTGTACTACACTGTCATGGATATATAAGTCTAAAGTATTGTGAAGCTCTAGGATTTCCGCAGAAATAGCAATGTCCAACGAAAGCTCGTAGATCCTTTGGGGGACTTCATTAACAATTTTAACGTATTCCAGTATAAATGATCTAAACCGAGGTCAGAATCTGGGCTAGTTGATACGGTGACATCTTTAAAATAAACAGCTCCAAACACGGGAGAAGTAAGTGCCAAACAAACACGCAGACCCTATAGCGCATACGTTTGTAGTACATCGATACCCTTGCAATGTTCTGCTTGGTCGTTCGCCCTGTTCTTCGCTCTTTGTTCAAGCCACCTGCAATGGCCGAATGTTGACGTTCGCCACCAATCGGTGCTACGTTGCTCCGGCAGTAGTATAAGTGATTGCCCCGTTCCTGCCATCCCTTCGCGACGCTCAGCACATTTGCCGCATTCTGAGGCAGCGCTCTGCGTGTGTGTTTGCCACTGGCTTGTCCCGTATTTGCACTGTTTATTTTAAAGGTGCTATATGTTACGTACGGGGTCTGGCACCGTCCGTGAAAGGAATGCGCATCGGTTGGTGGCAGAAGACAGACTGTGTATTGCGCATGGTGCGCCCTTCCAATCATTTTCTGTATGCGTCCACGACAATTAACAGCACCATGCCTTCTCGAGGCCAGCGAAGTCTGCGTGAAATGTGTCCCAAGGTGTTGGTGTGCGTTTCCATTCGGGGACCGGTGCCCTGGCTGGTGCTCTTTGGAGTTGACAACAAGTTGCACAGCTTTTAGCGAGCCTTTCGATGTCTGCTTCAACACCTGGCCACCAAAAGTAATTTCGTGCGCATGCCTTCATGGCCACAATTCTGCGATGATTTGCATGTGCGAGTTCAAGATCATTTCTCGCCTTTGATGGAATTACCACCCGGGAGCATCTAACAAGGCAACCCTCCTGCGCAGGAAGCTCTGTCCCAAGTTTCTTGTACGATGAAAACTGATCCTTTGGCAGCTTACGCACTTCGCCGTTTTAGACAGCCTCCAGAACTCAGGAGAAAACCGAGTCCCCTTTAGTCATTTGCACGAGTTGACGTGGTGAAAGCTAGAAGCTGGGCGTGGTAGCCAATATGAGGACGTCTTCCGGGGAATAAGGCTCATGAACTTGTGCGGGTAGCGGAAGTCTGCTGAGAGCGTCCGCGTTTTGGTGCAGTCGGCCAGGCCTGTACACCAACTCGTAATCGTACGTTGCTAGTTTAAGGCGCCATCGCGTCATCCTTGGTGAAAGGACCCGGGGTACTTGCTTTGTTTCACCCATGATTCCAATCAACGGCTGGTGATCCGGCCGTTATTATGGTCACGGGCCGGCCAGCGATGTACTTATTTTGAAAATGACTGATGCCGTAAATTACTGCTAAACCTTCTTTTTCGAGCTGGGAGTAGTTCTTTTCGGTGCTTCCAATGTTTGCGATGCGAATGCAATGGGCGACTCTCGGCCAAGAGCGTCTTCCTGAGCGAGGACGGCACCGACGCCGTACGGCGATGCGTCCACGGACAACCGAAGGGGCTTCTTCTCGTAGTAGTGAGCGAGTACTGTAGATGTGCCGATCATCTCTTTAGGCGCCTCGAAAGCGGCTTGATGATGACCACGTAGGTTTGCGAACACTTCATCCGTAGTTGGTAGTGGGTACGATGCCTTCTTCGCTGCTGCATTAACAGTACTCCTGTAGTCCCCGCAGACATGGAGTATACCGTCGACGGCCTCCGGACCGCTACGGCGACGCCATCTGAGAAGGGAGGAAAGTGTTGTGTACAAGCGACGCACCGCCGCTCCTCGGCTGGATGAAGCACCAGCACGGCAGAAACGGGAAGCGACCCCACCCCGAATCGAGTTCCACGAATCCTCCGCCGCCCCCAACATCTCGGCCACCGGACAGGGACCGAGGGCTGAGAGTTTGCCTCCTCGAACACATGCAGCGCTCGCCTGCGTCTTTTGTAGAAAGTAAACTCGGTCTGTCTTCTGCCAACAACCGATGCCCATTCCTTTCACGGACGGGGCCAGACCCCGTACGTAACACTATCTAAATAAACTCAGACAGCCTATAGACTTCTTGTATGCTGCTCTGCCTTACTATAATCTTGTCTTTCTTCTACATTAGGTCCGTAGGTCGTTTACCGAGATAATTCGTTATGTATCAGAATTGTTTTGCACAGTTACAAAAGGCTATTTCGAGACGCCAAACAACAATAATTTAAGTCCATAGGTTCAGTGACTGTGTACAGAGTCTGTAGGCTCCACTGCAAAAACGGCCTTGGTTCTCTATGGGCTGTCTAAACCTTTTCTTGCGTGTGTGAACAGTTACCCGAGATTATTACAGAAAAGTACTTGCTTCTAGTTGCTGGTAGGGCTGATAACTCTCGTTCATTTTAAAGCGAAGCTTTGTACCTCTACCAGCCAAGGGTTCTGTCGTGTCTGTCGTTGTAATCAAAAAACGATCCCGACGAACCGCTAACAATTGCAGGTATAGCAGTATAGCTTACTTGAATTCAGGCATTCAGCGTACAACTAAGCACTCGTTTTTGCAAGAAAAACCACAAAAACAATCTTCAAAGTGATGAGCCAACATGATGGATGATAAGGGCTGCGGGCAAAGAACGGAAACAGGCTCGGCGCGGTCCGTAAGATTAGATTGCAGCTGTTGCAAAGCTTATGCAGCTGCTTGAAAGAGGGTTGACGTCATTCGAAACCCTTCCAGCCTAGTAACTGCTTCGGTTCATTTTCTAGACTACCCCACTATGGGGCAGTCTAGTAGTGTATATCACACCGATCATAAAGCAGTAGTGAACATTGTTGTGAAGTAAATAATAATAAAGGCCGTGGTTAAAGTTACGTTGTAGTGTGTGAAATATCAAGTGCGCCGCAGTCACCGTGAGGGTGGCGTAAAAAGCTTCGCTTTCCAACCACCTTCACAGGGTGGATTGGCGGGCAATTTTTTGAGATGAAGTTCTCGCTCACCTTTGGAGGATGTCGTTAATTCGCATGTCTCTCTTGAAAGACCAACCGAATAGCGAACTTTTACGATAGGATTAGCGTGCGCTCAACCTTACCAGGATGATGTATATGCGCCAGCATCGACATTGCTTCTTCACAGAGCACGCATTCTACTTTTCCTTCGCTCCCAAGTTTTCTGCGAACTATTCTTCCTCTAGCCATTTCCGGCTTTCTTACTTTTTTTCCTTTGGTCCAGTTTTTTGTATTTATTTAGCTTGACGGTTATTTCAGATGTCGGTACGATGTTGTGCCATTTCCACCGGGACGTCATAAGCACTCTTCACAGCAACTTTGCCGATGTCTTACTTTTTCCCCTGCGTGGCTGGTTCACGTTTCTGCTGTGTTTTGTAAAACGATTGTGATCAATACAGATAATGAACCAAGATCCATGTGGTCGACTTTTTTGTGAGTAGGAGCCACCTACTGCCTGTTAATACGTTGATACGGGCAAAAGAAGCAAATCCAGTGCCTCAAGTGCCAAGTGGAAGCAGGAATCACGTATAACTGTCCTACAATTTTTTTTATCTGTTTCGCTCGCTCGTTTAACTTCTGTGCCTCTTTATTCAGGTGCGTACACACAGTTCCCGACGGTTTCCCTACGCGAGTTCTCGTCAGAACTGAAGAAACTCAAACTTTTATGCCCCAAACTTTCAGCGGATTGCAATTTTAACCAGTTTAAGTCTTCTTTTTTTTCGCCAGCTCTTTTCTTTCCAGGCTACGGACTTGTCTTGCATGTCTACTCTACATTGCTGTTGTTCATTCTCTTATTAGAAAAAAAGTTTCTCAATTGCGGGAGAAGAACGCGATTCTGTTTTCCTCCAATCTCGCTGATCCGGATGCCGTGTGGAACGTGACTCCTTTCCGAGTTGGCTCCTTAGTTAACGGGGAGCAATGCAAGAGATTAGGCTCGTTTCCCGAGGAGGACATCGCAGGCATAAGCACGATTAGCTTTTACAGTTTTCTCTCGCTCTTCTAAGTAATTCTGAACGTTTTCAGTCGCATATGTGTTTATTGCCTAGTGTGTCCTAATGATAAATGAAAAATTACCAACATCATCAAGAAAGTTAAACAGTACAATAAAAAAGAAGCGACGGATGCTGCTTTTCCTTTAGAGCTCGCAGTGCATGACGCTTATTTCTCTAAAAAGTGAACTGCATGCAGGAGATGTATGCGACGTCGGGATAAACAGTTGCGGTCTCTGTGCTGCCAATGCGTGTTTTACTCTCTGAAATGAATTGGCGAAGACGAACCCCGCTCTCGAAATGTTGGCTCCAGGCTGAGAGTATGGCCACTGTTGACGATTTCCTCATCTATGGTGCAGTGTGTTCACGGTTGACTGTTGCTGAATCTTTAGCTCCGGCTTTCTTCGCTACCCGATCAATGTGGCCGACAGAGCAGCAGCACAAAGAAAAGGAAGCTTGCGATATGAGTTTGGAAATATTGGCAGTGTAAACAGCAAACGATTTACTTACATGACTGGCATGTGCGCACCACATGAGCCAACCGCTAAAAGGAGGCCCCCGGGCCCCGTTTTCTGAAACTCTTCCAGACCTTCTGACTCTCTCTCCCCTCGCACTAGCTCCGTCTTTTTATCTGAGATAAAGCATAAAGTAAAAAAAAAAAGCTAAGCCTCCAGGGAGGCTGACTAAAAGAAGGCATGAATCACGTCATCGCCTCGGGCTTTTGCAACGATCGCCCGATTGCGCATCGTGAAGGAAAAAAGTAGAAAATAATGCGATATAGGTGGTGCTGGCACTCTCATTGCGAGCGCAGCGGAGAACGATCCTGATGTAAAACTAGAGAGGGTGGCCATAAAGAGATTTGCAACCCCGCGGGTGCTATACAAGCGTCGTTCACGTCCGGAACCCGCGTGCCCCGAATGCTTCTCCAGTTCGAGCTGCTTTAATGCCGGGTACACATCAGCCCCACACGAAGGCTTGCGTCAGCCAAAACGAGGCGTACTCTGCACTCAGGCAAAGCTGGCGCATGATATGCATGTATCATGTTGGAATTAACACGTGAAAGCCTACAGTCTTTTCAGTAGCGTATCTCGGCGATTGTGGGCTTTGTAGGTGTTCATTCATCCAGAGACCAATCATAGTGTATGCCTTTCCTCTTCCCTTCTTGTGCTTATTTTCTTGGTATTCGTACCGCTGAATTTTACTCAATTTAGCGTGCATGAATTCGCTCACCAAGTTATGTTATTCAAGTGCTACTGGACGTCATACCGGTGAGGAGCACTTTATTCACTTGAATGATGGCCTATAAACAGATATGGACCACTACCTCGGCCACTATTTGTCTGTGGTGAAGGAAGCATTCATATTACAAATATTATATGAATATAACAATAAATATTATTATATTCATCATCAGCCCATATTTATGTCCACTGCAGGACGAAGGCCTCTCCCTGCGATCTCCAATTAACCCTGTCTTGTTCTACCTGATTCCAACATGCGCCTGCAAATTTTCTAACATCATCAACCCGCCTAGTTTTCTGCCTTCGTCAACTACGCTTCCCTTCTCTTGGTATCCATTCTGTAACTTTAATGGTCCATCGGTTATCCATCCTACGTTATAAATGGCCTACCCAGCTCCATTTTTTCCTCTTAATGTCAACTTGAATATCGGCTATCCCCGTTTGCTCTCTCATCCACACAGCTCTCTTCCTGTCTCTTAACGTTAGGCCTAACATTTTTCGTTCCATCGCTCTTCGTGCGGTCCTTAACTTGTTCTCGAGCTTCTTTGTTAACCTCCAAGTTTCTGCCCCATATGTTAGAACCGGTAGAATGAAATGATTGTACACATTTCTTTTCAAAGACAATGGTATAGCTCCCACTCAGGATTTGGCTATGTCTGACGTATGCACTCCAACCCAATTTTATTCTTCTGTAAATTTCCTTCTCATGATCAGGGTCACCTGGGAGTAATTGACCTAGATAAACGTACTCATTTACAGACTCTAAAGGCTGACTGGCAATCCTGAATTCTTGTTCCCTTGCCAGGCTATTGAACCTTATCTTTGTCTTCTGCATATTGATCTTCAACCCCACCCTTACAATTTCCCGGTTAATGCCCTCAATCATTTGTTGTAATTCGTCCGTATTGTTGCTGATTAGGACAACGTCATCTGCAAATCGAAAGGTGCTGAGATATTCGCCGTTGATCCTCACTCCTAAGCTTTCCCAGTCTTAGAGCTTGAATACTTCTAAGCATGCAGTGAATATAATTGGAGAGATTGTATCTCCTTACCTGACCCCTTTCTTGATAGGTAACTTTCTACTTGTCTTGTGGAGAACCAATGTATCTGTGGAGTCCTTGTAGATATTTGCAAAGATTTTCACGTAATGCCTCTGTACTCCTTGATTTCGCAATGCCTCTATGACGGCTGGTATCTCTACTCAATCAAATACATTTTCATAATCTATGAAAGCCATATAGAGAGGTTGATTGTATTCCGCAGATTTCTAGATTACCTGATTAATGACATGTATATAATCCATCGTCGAATATCTCTTTCTGAAGCCAGCTTGTTCTCTTGGTTGGCTTAAGTCAAGTGTTGCCTATATTCTATTGAAAATTATCTTGCTGAATATTTTATACAATACTGAAAGCAAGCTAATGGGTCTATAATTCTTCAAATATTTAACGTCTCCCTTCTTATGAATTAGTATAATGTTGGCGTTCTTCCAGCTCTCTGGTAGACTTGAAGCCGTGAGGCATTGCGTATTAAGAGCCGCAAGCTTTTCAAGCATGATCTCTCCTCCATCTTTGATTAAATCCACTGTTATTCCATCTTCTCCAGCAGCTTTCCCCTGTTCATGTCTTGCAAGGCCCTTTTAACTTCATCGCTAGTTATAGAAGGAGCGTCTGTACCCTGTTCATCACTACTTCGAATGAAAGTAGCTTGGCTGCTCTGGGTATACTGTACAGGTCAGTATAGAATTCTTCAGCTGCTTTTACTAGGTTATAGAAATTGCTGATGATATTACCCTGCTTATCCTTCCGTACATACATCTTGCCTTGTCCTATGCCAAGTTTTATTCTCACTGATTTCATGCCGCGTCCATAATTTACTGCTTCCTCCATCTTTTCCACAATATAATGTCGAGTACCCCTTACTTTCTTCTTGTTGATCAGTTTTGACAGTTTAGTGAATTCTATCTGGTGTCTCGAGTTTGACACTTTCATCTTTTGTCGCATCTTTATTAGGTCCTTTGTCACAATTGGGTGAGCTTACCTAGTAGTTGCCTTGGTGCCTTACCTCCCGCTTGAATTGCTGCTTCTGAGATCAGCCTAGTTACGGTTTCATTCATTACCTCTGTGTTGCCTTCATCTTTCAGTTCTAAAGCTGCATATTTGTTTGCGAGCACCAGCCTGAATTGGTCTGCTTTTACCCTAACTGCCTCTAGGTGGGCCTGTTTCTTCTTGACTAATTTTATTGTTTCTCTCTTCAAATTGGGAGAAATCCTAGACCTGACCAACCTATGGTCACTGCACTTGACCCTACCGAACACTTCTACATCCTGCACTATATGCTGGAATCAGCAGAGAGTATGAAATCTATTTCATTCCTTGTTTCTCCATTAGGGCTTTTCCATGTCCACTTCCTATTGCTGCGCTTCCCAAAGAAGGCATTCATTATTCGGAGCCTATTCCTTTCCGCGAATTCTACCAACATCTCTCCTCTAGTGTTCCTAGAATCGGTGCCGTAGTTGCCAATTGCTTGCTCACCAGCCTGCTTTTTCCCACTTTTGCGTTGAAGTCGCCCATGACTACAGTTTACACTTTTCTCATTGCTAATTCACCATCTTCATAAAACTGTTCTGTTTATTCATCATCGTGACTGAAGGTTAGGGCGTAGGCTTGTACTACCTTGATTCTATATATCTCCTATTCAATTTTATTACGACGACTGCTACCCTCTCATTATTGCTTTAAAATTGATAAATGTTGCCCGTTATGTCCTTATGGACTAGAGTTCCTACCCCGAATTCTTTGTTATCTGGAAGACCTCTGTAGCAGAGGACGTGGCCGTTAGTCAGCGCTGTACAAGCCTCAACAGCTCTTCTAACCCCACTAAGGCCAATAATATCCCAGGCAATGCCTAATAATTCATCAAATAGCCCTGCTAATTAAGCTAGCCTGACTCGATAGGGTGCGCATGTTGAACGTTGCCAGGTTCAGTTCCCAGTGGCGGCCTGTCCGGACCCAGAGATTCTTAGCACCCTCTGCCGCGTCGCACGTCTGACCGCCGCCTTGGTTAGGTGCTCCGCAGCCGCTGGTGACTGAGGACTATGGGTAATTGTAGGAGTCATGGGGCAGGTAGTGGCCGAATACTGCACCAGGGAGGCCAATTCCTGTTCTGGCGAGGGAGTGACTTTGTTGAAGCTTAGTGAGCTGTCCTAATTTGGTTGCACCTGGACAAGTGTAGCCCCACAGCTCTCAGCGATATTCTTTTTTTTTTTTTTTTTGCTGGTGTCAGGCGCCACTCCATGCCTGAAAGTCTAGTGGACTGGAGCAGGATTCGAGCTTACGACCTTTAGATTTGAGGCCGGGTGTTCTACCACTGCACCACGCCACTGCCTCATTAATTATTATATTATTATTATATTATTATTCAAGCATGCGGAGCAAGTAACTGAGTTACAGCGCTCAAGTCTTAGGCTCGCACGCTGACAGTTAACTATATATAGTAGCACAACAGTGCAGCTTTCGCACAGATTTTAGTGCACTGTTGCCTCATTTAAATATTATAGTATAATATGGCCAATACATCTTAGAGAGGAGGCTGTTGGTTGTGACCACTTGCACAAGAAAATTTATCACGACCATCTGAATGTAAGGTGAACGCTTGCTAGAAGCTATTAATTTTGAGAGATCAGTAAACGAAGAACATTTCAAGAGAAAGCAACTTCACCCCCATATATCATGAGCATTCCAATTATAGAATTAGCTGGCAATCAGCCTATAGCAAGTCATCTGCACTGAAATCTAATGTTATGCTGTCAGCGTGTCCTCCTTATTCAGGCAGAAGAGCTTAGCGCAGTGCATGGCAAGCAGATCGAGTGGCCCTGAACGAGCGCTCGTACAAATGATGAACCTGCGAAGCATGTCGAGCCAGTAATAGTCATTGTTATTCATGTTGCTTATGCGTGCCAGAAATCGTTCCATGTGGAATGAAGTGAATTGCGTGCAGCGTATTTATTCTCGCTAGATAATTCCTGCGTGAAATTTATTTTCACTTTAATAAAGTTGTTTCTCTATCTCCCGCTAGATCAATAAATCTGTCTATAAACCTCCACTTCAACGGAATAAGATGTATTTGTTCACGACGTTATGCATACACGCATCCTTGTATTTCCTTGTTCTGGAAATACAATCCTCTCTCTCCCTGTCATCTTTGTGTTCCCTCTTCCCATTCCCCCGGTGTAGGGTAGCCAACCGGACGTTATTCTGGTTAACCTCCCTGCCTTCTGCCTTTCTCTTCTTTCCTTCCTTCCTTCCTTCCTTGTTCTGGAAAGATACAGACGAAATAAAAATTGCAGTTCTAACGTAATATTGGAATCCACGTGAAGCGGTCAATTAAATGCTATATACAACTGAATGCTATGCATCCAATTGCGTTTATTTCCATTCATTTCCAACGTGTAATATCATGCAATTATGTTTATGCAGTGGGCAATTATGTTTTTGCACGGCAAGTGTTAATGTATTTGTGTACGTTTTGTTTGTGGGAACTCCTAGCATGCGCCACACCAGGACTAACGCAGGTACATCGCGGCTAGGGAACAAAAACGAAGTGCTCTGACCATACTGTTCATTCAGAATGACTGTGCGTCGAATTATTTCTCTATTCTAATTGTCATTCACTTATTCATCACACTTGCATATTTCTACATTGATATCTCTATCACAATTTTAAAATACGCGCGGCATTAGGCCGGCCGCATTTAGGTGTAACTTCCTTAAGGTCATCATCATCACCGTCGTCGTGATCATCATCAGACTGGCACCTTCTGACAGGGATTTCGGGACCGCGACTTCCTCGCATGTTTCTTGCGACCCGAAATTACCTTCGTGTTTATTTTTGTGGCCTTTATTTTATTGAGTAGCACCTTGTAGTGTGCATCGTCAGACATTTTTTTTTTTGTTTTTGTCCTGACAAGTGTTCATTTTGGTGGCAAGGAGTAGCCGGAGCCACGTATAGGCGACATCTTCTCAAGGAGTCATGATTGTATGAATGAATAAAACCCTTATTTTAAGGAAGAGGAAGGCTCTCGGCCGCTGTTGGGGATTAGGCTGTAATGTGATTGTGCAAAATGTAACTTATTCATAATTTGTATTTGCGATTGGTACTAATCAATCGCAAGCACAGCGCTCGTCCAAACAATCCTTTATACTGGTTCTTCATGGCATCACTGCCGGATCTGCAATGTTGCTGTTTTGTATAATACTTATATCCCGCAAGGCGGGTTTTCGAATGACACTACAAATACGGCGAATGTTTGTGCGCCTACAGGCGCCCCGAAACAATCTTATCGGCTCTCGGACAGTGGCCAAAAAATTCCCTGCAGCCTTCTCGAGTGTGAACATTTTTAGCATCACGGTAAGGTTGCCTATATCCACCTGAAAGCTCTTTTTTTTCGCATTTACAATTCCCGTTTACTCTTGTATTCAGTTGGATAGGCATTTAATGCAGTTTTCGCAGATACGCAGATACGCAGTTTTCCAACATGGCTTCCGTAAAGGATTTTCCACAGTAACACAGCTACTTTCAGTTGTCCACTCTTTTGCAAGAACTCTTGACATTAACGGCCAGATCGATGCAATCTTTCTGGATTTCAGTAAAGCATTTGACAAGGTTCCTCACCATAGCCTAATTCAAAAACTAAAATCTACTGGCCTTCCGACCATTTTCATCTCCTGGATACAAGATTATTCGACTAATCGCAAACAACAAGTTGAGCTTGGTCTACACCATTCGGGTTGTCTACCAGTGTCATCAGGTGTGCCACAAGGAAGCGTTCTGGGGCCACTACTTTTCTTAGTATATATAAACGACATTATTGCGGAAGTTCGCCCGGGTGTACAAATCCGATTGTATGTAGATGATTGTGTTTTATTCTATGAAATTATTAATGCTAACGATCAATGTGACTTACAAGATAGCCTTACCAATATTGGACAATGGTGCAAGCAGTGGGACATGACTTTGAATACGGAGAAAAGCGTTTTTCTTCGAGTAACTAACAAGAAAAACCCACTAGAGTATGCGTACAAACTCAACTCATCACTATTACAACAAGTAACATCCGTAAAGTACTTAGGTGTAACAATTTCTAATAACCTCACTTGGAACACTCACATAGACAACATCTGTTCACTCGCGTTCCGTAAGCTGCGGTATCTCAGGCATAAGCTTCGTAACGCCCCCGCTAACGTTAAGCTATTAAGCTATAATACTCTAATTTGGCCGAAGCTCGAATACGCTTGCATAATTTGGGACCCATATACCAAATCTAATATAAAGAAGCTCGAAAGCATACAAAGAAAAGCAGTCCGATTCATATATTCGACATTTCTACCTACTGACTCCCCGTCAGATTTGATGCGTGCCCACGGAATCGATCATCTTCAGTTGAGAAGGCGAAATTTTCGTTTAGGTTTTCTTTTATTACTTCGCAACAATAAACTCAGACTGGACCCTTCACCATACCTTTCCCCAATGCCAGCAAGAAATACACGATTCTATCACAAAGATTTATTAACACCTCTTTTTGCACGGACCGATCTGTACAAATTTTCCTTTTTTCGACGCACCATAAATGACTGGAATTCATTAACCGTATCTAGCCTACCCCATTGAATCTAACATACGTTTGTGTTACAATCTTTCCATGATTCTATGTTGTATACTTATCTGTTATATTACTGTATTGCTATGTATCTATGTTGTTACATTGTTACTATACTATCCTATTTTCCATAGATTTTGCCCTTGTATAACTGTGCCCTTCCTGCCTGGACCTAACCATGGTCTGCAGTACGTACATAAATAAAAAATAAAATAAATAATGCGCAATACGAATACAAACATTCGTTGTCTCCCCTACAGAAAACTCAGGATTCGAGACAAATAATGCGCTTTCCTTGCTTTTAGTTATAAGTCGCGAAATGGGATTTGAGATGGTCGCCAATAGGGGACGTACAGAATATTTGTACCAGTAAAGTCGCGTATTGACCAAGCGAATGATTTAACCAAGTCATAGCTATTTCGAGTTTGCAGTGTTGATGGCAGCGCAGTAAATATTTAGTCAGCACCCATAGTAATATTCTTCTCCTATAAGGTCAGAATTAACAAAAAATATTCCAGATGTCTAGAACCCTCTTCGGCATTGCGTCCGAGTGGAAGGAGCGTATACAGCTGTGGAGAAAAGCCAGACAAAGGCTACGGGGAGAAGACTGGAGCCATGTGTCCACAGAAAAGCATATACAGGAGAGTAATCGGAAGAAGAACGCCATAGTATAAACGCTGACAAAGCGAAGCAAAAAATCTACCGGAGGCATAAATGTGAATTTCTTGCATTAGTAACGTCTCGCACAGGAAATGCGTCTGCGGAAATAGCCTTCACTTTCAGGTTTATTTTTTTCCCTTTCCGGCCTCTTAGGGGGCTTCTACGCTGCTTCCGGTCACTTCTTAAAGGAAACTGCCTCTGTATCTTCCCGAATTCTATCAGCCTCTCTTTTGAGCACAGTCGGTCATTCTTTTTGTACCATACGTAAGAGTGCATACCGCACAAGCCTAGGGGCTCTTTTTTTGTTTTTTTTTCATTTTCAGCTGGATAGCATTTTTGTTTATTTTGACACTCGAGAGTTTTGGAGGTTCCAGGGAATTAATTCCTGGGACTTTCATTACAATAGGTTTTCAAATAGTCCACTGGAGCTTCAAAGCAGTCTTCTTAAATCCTGAGGCTCTTTCAGATGATTGATTGCGAAGTGCCGTTACCGCGCCGACGAATATTTGAATCACGAGCAATACGACCGGAACGACCTCTTGGAACCTTCACCAATCATGATACGACGCAGATTGCGCTACTGAAAACGCGTGGGCTATCTGGTGAGCACTGCGTGGAAACAGCAGAAGGCACAATTCGTGCGCGTTGGATCCTAGTTGTAGTTTTCTGCTTGCCTCATTTAGATACAATAACAAGGGGACAGCTTGTCTTTTGCTACACGTTGCGCTACCTGGAGACAAATCTTGCCCCAAAGGACTGGCTTTCATGTCTACAGATGCCCTAAGGAGACGAGCTGTGCGGACACACACGTGGTTGGGAAAAAGAGCGATGCTTACTTTAATTTAAATTTTAATGTAAATAAATAAATTTAAGTTGTTGTCAAGTTTACTAATTTCAAAATAAAAGAGAAAGTACTGTCACTACGTAATCTACTAAAGGATAAGAAGATCACAGGCCGCGAAGACTTTTCAATCGCAACACGGCAGGCTCTTAAAAAAAAAAAAAAAAAAAAAAAAAAAAAAAAAAAAAAACCTCATTGACTCTGGGAAAGCTCAGCCCGGTTAACCTCAATTGAAGTTACGTTAGAACAAATTACTGAATAATAACAAATGTTACATGTATTTTCCCGACTTAGATCAACTTCTAGATGTTAAGAAACGCACCGATCATGCCAGTCATGCCCATGCTTCTTGGGCCAGCATGTCTACATAGGGACGCATAAGGGGCGGTGGCCGCAAATCACGTCCTCAGGTATCAGTTCTTTTTCCTAACGTTAGAAGTGTACTAAACAAGTATAATTCTTTATCATCAGCTATTGAGACATGTAGATCAAATATAGTTGCTTTAACCGAAACATGGCTGCACGCGCGTGTCCGTGATCATGAAATCGTTGACGACGCCAACCGCTTTCACAGATACCATTATGATCGGACAATGCGTATACGGGAGGCGGCGTCCTCCTTGCCGTTTCAAAGGACATTCCTTTTTCATATGTTGATATAAACACTGAACTCGAATTAGTCTGGGCCACAGTAACCATTGGCTACCAAAAGATTAGATTAGGTACATGCTATTGTTCTCCCTCTTCACCTTCAAAATTTATCAATGAACAGCATGACGCAATTAATATAGTTTGTACATAATTTTCCTCATATCCTTTGTTTCTACTAGGAGATTTCAACTTTCCGAGTATTTTATAGAACGGAAACCCGCCTTATTCATTGCCGTATTCGTCACAACCTCGTGAATTTCTTAACTAATGTAGTTTTTTTCTCTAACTCAATTAGTAACGTTGCCGACAAGGACATCCAATTACAGTACTATCATTGTCGATCTAATACTAACGACTCAACCAGACTTCGCTAGTGCTATAACCTATACTCCGAGAATCAGTGATCATTCATTACTTTCCTTTTCATTTGATGCTCCCTGTCCTAAGGCAAACAAACAAAAAAAAAAAAAAAACAAACAAAAAAAAAACGTTCCATGACTACAGGAGAGAAAACTTTGACATGATTAAGAGTGAACTTCCACATTTCTTAGAGATCTTTTTAAGCAATTTTGACACCCGTTGTGTACAGTCGAACTGGGATATGTTTGTAGCTGAAGTCGAACGTCTAACAAATAGATATATTCCTAGCCGCTTTATCACTCCAAACGCACATGCTCCATGGCACAATGCTTACATCAAACGTCTATCTGACCGAAAGAAACGTTTCTATCGTGCCGCCAGATGTTTGCCTACTAGCCACCCCCGTTGGGCTGCTTACAAATCAGCATCGACTATCTACATAGGTGTGCTCAAATCCGCTAGATAACTTTCTTACTGACGTTTTGCCGTCTGTGATACAAACTAACGCACAAAAAATTTTTACGAGTCATTAACCCACCGTCCGACAACTATATTTCCTTGATTGACTCATCCGGTAACCAAATTAGTGAAAACCATGGCGCCACTGTTTTAACGAGTCTTTCATTCAAAACTTTTCTGTAGATAGCCATAATGAATTGCCTATTGCGAGTTCGCACAGTTATTTACCCACGTCACCAGTGATTGTTGAACCACTTGGCGTTGTACGACTCATTGAAGCACTTAAGAATGTTTCTCCTCTAAGTTATAATGGTATTAACACAAAATTTTTGAGAAATTCTAGTGCTTACAGTTCCATTATACTGAATAAAATTTTGCAACAGTCAATGAATACGTCTACACTTCCTAGACAATTGAAAATTGGGAAGGTCGTTCCACCCCATAAATCTCGTAAAGAAAACTGCTCGACTAAATACCGCCATATTTCTTTAACTACTATTTGTTGTAAACTGATCGAGCACATAATGTTTACCAACCTAGTCAAATTTTTAGAATCTAATTCATTTTTTTCACATCAGCACAGCATGGCTTCCAGAAAGCATATTCACGGGAAACACAGTTAATATCCGTCATTAGTCATCTATATCAGATTCTTGATCAATCATCGCTTACCCACTGCATTTTTCTCGACTTTTCAAGAGCATTTGATAAGGTTTGCCGTAGACTGTTACTTTACAAACTGCACCATTTAAATTTTGACAGTAACCTCCTCTTAAAGTGGATTGCATGTTTCCTCACTAACAGATCCCAATTTGTTGCTGCAAACAGCCATACTTTTTTGTGACGTTCATTCCGGAGTTCCGCAAGGTTCTGTCCTAGACCCCCTGTTATTTCTGATTTATATTAATGACCTCTCATGAGTTATATTATCTAACATTCATCTCTTTGCCGATGACTGTGTTACTTTTCGAGAAATTACTAACGATGAGGTTATTAATGTATTGAAATCTGACCTTCACGCTATATCTAACTGGTGTGCAAAATGGTTAATGGACCTAAACATTAAAAAGTGCAAAGTAATGCGTGTATCTAGAGCTTCCACTAGCTCTTTATTATCTTAATAACATTTCTTTGCATTCTGTTAACTCTTACAAGTTACTGAGCGTTCACAACACGGCTAATCTAACTTCGTCGCTGCTAATTGAGTTCATTATGAACAACGCTAACCGCATGCTTGGCCATTTACGTCCTAACCTTTCCACTGCTCCATGTGGCTTAAAATTGCAGCTTTATAAGACACTAATACGCTCTAAACGGAATGATACTACAGCCGTGTGGGACCCCAGCTATGACAATCTAGTAACTTCCATTGAACTTGTCCAGAATAACTCCGTTCGTTTTATATTGTCTAATTATAGCACAACTGTGAAACACTCTTTTATAAGTTGTATCACCATTCTTTCCTACACGACCAACTACTCCTTCGCCCACAGCACATATTCCGCCGCGTCGATCATCATCACAAAGTAGGTATTCCATTATGCAACACAAAGACCTTAACTCATTTTTGCCTCGTAGGTCAAAGGCATGGAACGGACTTTCAGTTGACATTCTTACTATTAATGTTAACCACATGTGCCATGATGCATTAACTAACATTTATTTAATTACGAGCTTTGTTTGTGTGAACTGTACTGACTGCTCTTTTATTCAACTATTTTTTGTGTAACTCACTCACCTCTGGAATGCCAATTGGTCCTGCGGGTCAAATGAATGAATGAATGAATGAATGAATGAATGAATGAATGAATGAATAGAGCGCCTGCGTGATACTAAGTACTCAGTGAAAATGACGGTATGCACAGTGAGCGCGCAAACACGGAAACCACGCCTTCAGCCACATACAAGAACACACAATAATACAACTATTCACAAACTTTTGTTATGACCTGTAGACACCAGAAAAAAACTGCAGTTCTTTCGTAGCATGCAACTGGTGGTTGATGCTTGCTCACGGTCTTAGAATGTCCCGCAGCTTTAAGCTCGAGACGCGCTGCAAGTGCGGTACGATCTCCGGGGATTGTCTTTATGACGAGTAACCGCAGCAATAACATAGAGCATGGTGCAAGTGTTCAGGAACGTTCCACACAGAGCACATTGACTAATATTTCCGTAGAATTTCGCACTTAAAATAGTTCGTGTAGGACACGTTGACCTTGATGAAGTCATGCTTGTTCTTGTATATTGAGGCGTGGCGGCATGTGGAAGTCACAAAAAAGAGGTAGTAGAGCGAGAGAGAGGGAGGAGAACGCTTTCGTTGCTTTCTGGAAGTCACAATTAAGAAAGATAGATTTTAAAAAGGGGTCCGTACCAATGCCTCACATCACACACGAGACAGCTGCGAACGTCATTGGACTATGGATATACAAAAGCGTCGCTGAGTCTTTTGTCGCGGGTGGTATATGGATCGATTCCGTCGATGCGTTATTTGTGGTTCTGACAGTCCGGTCGAAGTGAAGATTCCCTTGTATACCTCAGCGGGCAACCACTGCGGCGAAACGTTTCGATACAGTCGATACAGCTTCACCCGGGACTAAAATATCACCAATGCCGTATGGATCTAATCAGTCTAAACTGGTCAAGAGGGTGTAGCAGGTGGACACGTTCTGGACGCAGTGCAGAATAGGGGTTGCCACCGCATGGCGTGTAGCTTGAAGCAGCTGTTTGAGAGGTTGCTCGCAGCGGGTTTCCCTCTCTCGGTCATTAGGGCTGTTGCTGAAGCCGCATTGTGGAAAGGGAAAGGTCTTGCAGGGCAGAAGCCGCCGACATCAGAGCAAAGGAAGAAACGAGAAGTAATGCCCTACATACATAAAATCTCGCACAACCTTAAGAAGGTGGCTGAAAGGCAAGGTGTTAGCGTGGTTTTTTCCGCACCTTGAAAACTGGCTAGCTTGTGCGCGAGAACTAGAATCGAGGGGCAAACGAGAGGGGCCTGTAAAATTAATCACGTGAAACCCTTCATTGTGTGCAAGAATTGTGTTGTTTACCGCATTCCGTTGGTATGTGGAAAAGTGTATATAGGCCAGACAGGTAAAATGTGTAAATAGGTGCTTGCAAGAACATGACACATCCTTAAGCAGGGACCAGGGAAGCAATTTGGCAGTTCATTGCCGCACTTGACAAAAGTACAAAAAAGCTTTGCCAATGTTTAAAAGTGTGACCATCTTAGGGAGGGGAAAGACTAGATATGAGCGGGAAATCTTAGAAGCTTTTTACATTGGAAATCAGAAAAATAATTGTGTCAACGATACATCCTTGTGTTTAACAAACAAGGAACGTGCCTACCTAGTGGGTAGGTAAAAGGTGATCAAACTGACATTGATCCACGTATCTTGGGAGGAGTAGAAGATGCGCATGCGTCGGATGTTGTGTGTTGCAATGTTCATTTTCAGCTGATATCAATGCACATGTCTTGGCAGGAGGTGACGACGCGCATGCGTCGGAGGTGTTGTGCGGCAATGTAAATTTCAATATAGCACAGTTGAAACTCCAGCGTCTGTCCGTGCCTAACGCCTTTTCCTTGTGTACGCGTCCTTGTGTATTCGCTGGTACACCCTTTTTCAAGTTAATTCCTTGTAGCTGAATGCCATTGGTGGAGCGCGGCTGAGATGGCAGCACTCACAGACGCAATTCACATACATCAATGACAAATTATGTGCATATGCCAGAGCCATTGGTGTAAATGTGATAACATAGGACTTTTGCTCTTGAAACTCCGCATTAGTATTTCCATTTCTCTTGAACCCAGGCTCTGATATGATAGACCACCCAGGAAGTTTCCAGGCATGGTGATTCCGGCGGCACAAAATGCTTTTGGTAATTTGCTAGAAGCAAGCTCCATTCCTCAGGGCCACTGCTTGTGATAGCATGTTGATCTGACATTCTGGCAACAAATTGAAGACGCTTAAAAAAAAGTACCGCTACTGAATCACTAACACCGAAAGAAATATGCTTTCTGCAACAGTGCTTCTGTTTCTTCAATGGGGCTAGGGATCAACCGACAAGATGTTTTACAGCGAAAGCTGTATATAGCTAGGCGAAACGAAGAACCGTTCGTCCTATGTTTCGCTAAACGTCTCCATTGGATGCGCCGTCAGTTACGTTATTCTCTACGTCGCACCCGAGCGCGCGCGCCATTGGCAGCGCCGTTAGTGACGTCGTGAGCGAACGAGTTCCCGCCATTGCCACGTTGATGCTGCTCTGTCCGCAACGCCATCTCCTGGGCTCGCCGTTGTCGCATGTGTTCGATATCTCGAGTTAGCTCGACGTCGTGGTTAGCAGCATCCGCCCGCAATTGGCGCTAGCGTTCCACTTCGCGATTTCAACGTGGACGTTTCGTCGCAGCCGAAGCCAAAGTGCCGCTCGAGAAACACCCGCCAAAAACGGGCGTTGGCCGCGGCGAACGTGTTCCCGCCATACCGTGTTACCGGTATGGACGGTATGTTACCGGAACGTGTTACCACATGGACACTGCTCTGCCCGCAACGCCGCCTCCTCGACTCGTCGTTGTCGCATGCGTTCGATACCTCGAGTTAGCTCGGCGTCGTGGTTAGCAGCATCCGTCCGCCATTGGCGCTTGCGCTCTACTAGAAACACAAATATGTAACTAATAATTGATAAATGCTTCAATACAGTTTTTTTGCGAGGGTTATTGAATGCTGGAATGATTTACCCGGTTGTGTTCGTGAAATGGCGACATCTTATTTTGTAGAAGCATTGTTGTGATGTTACTGTTCTACTTTTTCATTTATGTATTCTATGTACCCCACTCCGGCAATAGCCCTGCATAGGGCTGCAGTATTTGAAAACAAATAAATAAATCTAATAAGATGCATAGAAGATTTCAACTAATGTTGAAATACACATTTCCAGGCCATTGAGAGAGATATTAAATGGAGTCAAGATTAAAGTACCACGCCTGGAACTCAAGGGTGCACTGTGTGCGAAGTTGTGTTAGCATGTTTTGTCGACATGTGCACTCACCGATTAGTGAAGTAGTCAGAGACAGAGTGGCACGTGGATCCTCCAACTCCCATGGACCTCCTTGCGTATAAGATAGCCTCTTGCGTCACGTTGTCGAACATTCTCATGATGTCTAGGAATACGACGATAGTAACGCTGCGTGAAACTTCTGAGTTTAACGCAGTTAGCAAGACTAAGTACGTAGTCAATACTGGTGTGACCATTTTAGAAACCAATCATTTGCTGAGGATGACGTTCACGTTTATCAACACCCAACACAGCCGACCCAATGCCACCTTCTCTATAAGCTTTCCTATGCTGCATAAGAGATTCAGCTATCAGACGAGATGCGCATATATCTGTTGGAGACTTGCTATGCTCGAGGACAGGAATGACACGACCACGTCTCCATTAAGCTTGATGACAATCACGCTTGCAGCCGGTATTAAATATGCTAAAGGAACCACGTCTTTGCCTTGTCGACTAGATGGTGAAACTCGAGGTAGCTGACAGAGCCAGGGCCCGTAGATGATTTCAAAGATGCATGAACCTACAGAGAAAACACATACGTGCCTTCTCAGAAAAAAAAAAGCTTTAACCTGTAGAAAAAAAGACATGGGAACAAAGCAAAACCCAGACTCAAATGATCATTTTATTGCCTTAAATCTGTTACCGCAAGGAGCAACTTTGAGTCTCTAGTAACTAGTTTGGGAAGCTCGTCGCATAAGCAAGAATTCACTTCAATAGTGTAGCTTTTACTTAATGATTTCACATTGCGCAAATGTTTCTAAATGCAGTGGGAGCTCAGTGCAGCGCAGCGCAGTGGGTCATATGGGAGCTCTGACACGATAAATGTCACCGAAATACGTCATCACACCCGGAAGCACAGTAATCACGGCACGGTGCGAGTGCCGCGTATAGCCGTATTATAAGCCCTCATATCAAGGACACTTATTGAAACTTTGATCAAAAAGATCTTTAGCATGAATAAAAAGTGTGCATTTGTCGAAACGATTTCGTCCAATTATGTGTTCAGGAATGTGGTATTAGAATGTCAACTGAGTTTGTCATAATTTCGATGCCTTAAGATTTCCATAGTACAGTATAAAAGCACCAGATTTGACCAGTTCGTTGCATTTGGTAACTAAACATTCACACTGATTCTGTGTCCGTCGTGTTACTAAGGGATTGGTATGAAGTTAGTATAGGACAAAAAGAGGTGGCAAATGAAGCGGTTTCATTCGTACTATTACCCTTGCTTCTAAGAGTGTGTGTGCAGATGGCGGCAGAAAGGAGCATTACAAAGGGGCCTTAGCGAAATGGTTTGAAAAGAAGAGGATGTGATCTTGCAGACTCGATGGGAGACTCGAGCGCAATACGGGGGGCCGATAATGTAGCCGACACCATAGCTGTCTCGTACGAGGGACATCAGCTTTCTTCGTTGGCAACATCCACGCACTCCGCTTTAGCCTTTAGTTTAGAACCATATCTAATCGAGCGCAATGCTGCGTGTAGTTTCCATGATCTGACGAGAAACAGCTCGTTCACCGTGAGACGGTCAAACGGAAAGATCCTCACTTTTCTTTATTGGGTGCCGAACATTGAGTCGGAGAATGAAAGAGGCATATGACTAGCTATACAGCCATACGGAGAAACTGGATGCTTCGGTCCTCGGGCTTTTCACGCAAGCCCGGCGTTTCGCAGCACTCCCGACGGAGAGCAGCACAAAAGCGACGGTATTCGTCCTCCCCGCGCTCCTGCAGTTGGTATGTGAGAGCCGAGTTAATAACCCGGCTTCTGAAGACGGCCGTCGTTTTCAGACGTCATTCGGCACGCAGTCTAGGTTTCGAGAAGCTACCAAAGTTCAGCGGCGTAGTTCGGCCAAGCGTTCTAATTCACTGAGAATCGTGAAAAAGAAAGAAGGTGGCGTGGTAGCTGTTCCCGCGGCGCAATGAATAAGAACGATGGCACAGAAACGCCCGTGGCAGGAGCCGTTCGTGGGGCTCTAAGCGGTGCCACATCTCGATCTCGGAGGCATTCTTTTTCGTGTAATGCGAAGGGCTTTCCACTGCAGGTGATGCGTCATTTATTATGGCTTGCAGCCTCCTCTAATCACGCATAGCAAAAGTTCAATGTACCTTGACAGAATAGCACTTTGTAATAGTGCGACGGCCTGCACGACTTGCTGCTGGCATGACTTTGCCTGCAAGATACACAGCGTAATTTAACGTAAATGAGTCAATGGTTCCAAGTGATCTTGGATTGGATCAGTGGAGCCTAATGCTTTCTAGCAAACAAAAGTATAACAATAAATTATAATTGCTTGGAAAGCAATTTATTTTAATGTGAGACGCTGGCGAGTGATTTATGGATTAAGTAATTAATTGACTGAGTGCCCGATTCTTGGTTTGATTAATTATTAATTAATTAGTTCATTGAGATGACTTGTACAAATGTTATTGGGCAGGCTAATAGTGGGGCGCTTATTTCTGATGAGGTATTTGATTACAAGACGTTTGTTTACGCTCACTTGTTCTACGCAAATGTATCATGGTATGGGTCAGATAACGTCGCCAGCAGAAAGCTTCGTGGAACGGGAGGAGAACAAACAAGCAAAATAAAGCACAAATGCGCAACGAGAGGGAAAGACAAAGCAAAAAGCTTCACTCACCAGTGACAACATACGCAAACTCTTGCCGTTCATCTTCAATTCGTTCATTTTAACGTATATCCCACCGTGAACGCTGTGTGTGCATTTTTGGCATTTAAATTACTTCCTTAAGAACACTGAAATAAGCACGGGCACTCCATGGTCCGAAAGTAGGACACAGGACACAAAAAAATGGCGTTTTACGTGTCAAAACCCCGATCTGATTATGAGGCACGCCGTAGTGGGTGGACTCCGGAATAATTTGGGCCACCTGGGATTCTTCAACGTGCACCTAAATCTAAGTACACGGGTGTTTTCTCATTTCGCCCCCTTCGAAATGCGGCCGCCGTGGCCGGGGTTTTATCCCGCGACCTCGTGATTCGCAGGCCAACACAATAGTCACTAAGTAACCACGGCAGATGTAGGACAAACAAGATAATGCGTGGCTGTGATACTGGACAACTGCAATATTGCAGAAACGTCTTAGCACTTGCAAACATCGGGTAGGCTGTATCAGGGATGCCGCTCACTTCGGCTGCGTCGCTGATACAGTGAAACGCCTTGTGCGTGCTGCAGACGGTTTAAAGGCACTATAGGGTACAGAAATAACGTAATCAAATACACAAGTTGCATCTATTCATGCATCAGAAAGCTTACATGCCTTAATTATGTCACAGCTAGTGGGCTTCTTGCGGTCTAATTTTGCAATCGCGCTCGCTCCCTATTTGTAAGGGGCCCGTTCATATTGCGCAGGGTGTTTGGGCACTATAGGGCAAAGAAATGGCCCTCCTTCTGGTAGCACCCGAGACTGCCCTGCCTTGCTGCCAAAGTCGCTACATGACATTTATGGATCGCACGTGTGAACGCCGGGTGGCCATAGTCGAGTGAGTGTGAAACTCCTGCAATATATCGCACACTTGTAGGCCTTTTAATTGGTTATGAGCACCTGGATGAGTTTGATAAATTATACCTACTATGTCATAGTGAAACGCGACAATTCCTGGTCGGATGGACAAGCGTACTGGTGAGCAACACCTCTATGAACGCCATGCGCTCGTATTGCGTCATATAGCGTGGCGCAACAACGGCAGCATCTGCGCACGCAACACATGCATTATCGAATAATGGCTTCTTTCCTCTGCACAGTGATACCAAAGTAAAGAGCATGAAATCTAATCAAGCATCAGAGAGCTTAGGTGCTTGACTTATGATACAGCTAGTGGGGATCCTACGATCTGATCTTGCAATTGTGGTCGCTCCCTATTCACAGTTCGCCCGCTGTGGTCATAGGTGGTGGGCATGACTTGTACCCCTCTGTCGTGCTACCCGAGTCTCCTCGCGCCAGTTCTGGACCTTGCATGCATATTGAATGCGGGGGTGCGATAACCGAGGAAGCATGACATTTCGGCCAGAACATTGCACACTTGTACGCCTTGTAACTCCCGATTAGCAATTGTTCGAGTTTGATAGATTATACCTACTATATGGCTCAGCGCGCTTCCCCGACCGCGACCACTCCCGTTAAGATCAACAAATGTACTGCCGAGCTATGCCTCTTTCAACACCTAGCGAGAGGCCGACTGCGTCGTGCGAGGCGCGACAATGGAGCCCTCTGCGTACTCTACAAATGCTTGATAGAGTAATGGCTTCTATTCTCCACACAACCATACTGAAGTAAGGCGCGTCGATGGATATATACGTGATATTGCTATAAGGTGTTTTCGTTACATGCGGTTTCAGCAAGCGACGCATTTTCACCGATTTTAAAGACGTTTCACGTTAAAGGGGGATGCGGGGGACACAGGATATACAAGGAGGCGAATTGAAGTCACAAAATGATCGACCTGTCCAGTCTGTCAATAATGTGACCCTTCTGAAGAGAGAGTTAAAACGAGTGAGGCTGCAGTGCTTAAGCACGCAAGGGGAAAACGGGCGTGTAAATGAAGGCATAAAATCTCTCGCCAATTGCTTCGAATCAAACTGTACTGTGAAGGATTTCGGGTAGGAAAAAAGCAACCTGCGACTCATTTGCGGCTGCGAGTGTCCAACATTCTACACTCTCACCTTATCTCTTTGAGAAACGGGCATCCTGCAAACGTGCCTTGCAGAAAAAAAAGAAGAAAAAAAAAGAAAGGCACGCTAGAGTTCTGGGCACTTTCTTTCTCACCGGAATTTTATCCCCACGAACTCGGCGCAGCCACTGAGGGCTCGCGGGAGTCGCAATGGCGCCATCAACACCGTCGTTAACTCCCTCGCCTGCCATCGTTTAGCTCTCTACTTTTCGTCCTTGCACGAGAGCTGTTTTTATGGCTGGCATGGGAAGGGAGAGAAAACAAAAAGGATCACTTCCGTCTTTCTTTTGCAACCCTTCCCCCGTCCCATCCTTTTTTTCTTTCATTTCCCGTCTTCAAGCTTCGTGTTTCTCGTGCCCCTATTGTTATCTACCATTTTTGCTTCCCTCTCAGACCACCCCGTTGCTTCCGCGTCGTCTCCCAGGACCGGGAATTAGTGCTAATCGCCCCACAGATTTCGCACAATGAGCCTCCCGTCTGGCACGAATAGTTGCGAAGAGGAGCCCGCGGGTAGAAGAGGAGCGGTTCAGCATGCCCCGTCCGTCTCTTCATGAGCGAACCTGCAGGCTGCTCATTTCGCTTTCCACTCTCTGCATCCCTCCTTCGTCTTCTGTTGTTTGCTACACTCGAGGAGTCCATACACAAACACTAACAAGGCCTGCTGCGCACGCAAAGCGGCGTCTCTTCTCTCGTCCGCTCTGCCTACGTAGCGTAGCGACCACACGTGCGGGAAAGAGTTGCGAGGGCAGAGCCGAAAGGGATGAGCGAGGGTCTCCCGAATTTGACGAGGCGTCGCTCACGTTGTTCGCGAACAGGCAGAAGCGAGCGTCGAAAGCAGCTTTGGTTCTCACTGCTCGCTCGGTTGCTTCGCGCGACAGGAGACGATATTGCAGCCGCGCATGTGTTCCAGCATGCGGCGTGCATGCATCGCCGCCATCGCGGCAGCCGGCGTCGCCTCTTCGTTACGTTTGCCGCACCGGTGGCCGTTGACACGCGGCTCTGTCGCCGCCGGGGATTTTCACATCGCTGTGCGACGCACTTTCTACCAACGACGGGGATCTCTCTCATTCTTGCATCCCTTTTGTATGCGAGCGAGGGACAGGAAGATTTTGCGGGCAGTCTTTCTTTTATTCGTGTCTCCTTTCTATAGTGTCGCTTCACTTGGTGATGATGAATGTAGTGTTTTGTGACGCAAGGGCGACCTGATTGTCAGCGAATGCTGACGTTGCGGCACAAACCGCGTCACAGCGAGATACTTCAATTTCCATTAGCTCATTCCCTCATGACATTATCGGCACAAGTGTTTGTTTTCTGTATGGTATAAACGAGCATAGAATGTGACGTATATGTATCATCATGTGTATGTATCACTCTTTTTATAAAGGCCCTCCCTGTGGCCAGAAATATAGGTCAACAAGTTTTTCTCGCTTTCCTTTATGTGAAACTGTTTTCGGGCCTTACAGACTTAATTATGCTACTGATATGAAAAGACCAAGTTAGAGAGGTTGAGATGTCTACACATAGGTATCGGTTTAGTATCAGCACCAGCCAGCGGACTCGAGAGGAATGTTGTTAAGACAGTGAGTGGCAGAGGCAGAAAGAATCCGGGAAACACATACTGCCTTAGGCTTCGTAGCATTTCTATTTGCCAGGTCATGCACCAGTTATAGATAGAGTCAATGCCGTTTTGCAGGGCTGTAATGTTGTTTGAGTGGTTAATTTTGCGAAAGAAAGTGCAATAGTCGGCAAATAGTACCATTTTGGAAGAGAAACAGTGAGGCAAGTCTTTAATTTAAATTAGAAACAAAAGCACACGCAAAATGGAAATCAGCGGTACATCAGAGTGAACACCACTTAGAAGGAGTAATGTCCATTAGCCGTTACAAACTGCGTGTAGTTAAGCAGCAAATGTTCAACCCATCTAATGAGGTTACAATCAAGGTTAAGTTGCTTGAGTGTAAGGTGTATCAATCATCATGAAACTGCAACGCTCACACAAGAAACGAGGGCACAAGGCAAACGTAACACACAGGCGCTGACTCGCACCTCCGTTTATTTTAGAGGGAAGTTACATATATATATATATATATATATATAGATATGCCCAGGCCGATTAAAGTGAGCATGTGCAAGAGCATGCGGAATACACATAATAAAGATATTTAGGCAAAGATATACACAAAACTGCTACGTATCTTAAAAAAATGAGGTGATGCTCAAAATGGCCAATTCATTGTCAATTAGGGCTATAGATGGCTCACTTACGCATATATCAGCACGCTTTTTGATATGGAAGGCCTTGATATGTAGGGGAAGACGACGAAGTGTCTTCTTGGCAGAACGTTTGTTTCTGTGCTCATTGAATTTTTGTTGCAATCTTCGCCTTTCGAGGTGCCTCGCCTCCCCGTCTTGCGGTCATGGACGCGGGGCATGCCAGAGGCCCACCTGGACTGAAGTCATCACGTCTGTCAACCACAAGGAAGCGAGTTGGCTCCCCCAGTGACACCGAAGACACCGAGCTGTACTCAATGCCAGAAGACGACTCATCCAGTGACAGCTTCATACCCGTCCGGAGTAAAAGAGCGAAGAGAAAGATCGTCAACACAACGCCGTCAACTCCTGCGAGTACAACGACTATGAAGTCAAGGCCTGCGCGCTGGCCGCACGTCATCTTCTTTATGCCGAAAGAACCCTCAAACAACCTACGATTGCTGAGGAGGCAAGCCCTATCCATCTTTCTGGAATGTGCGGTGCTGGATCAAATTAAATACATCAGAATGAATCCACGGAAGAATATACTCGCCATTGACGTGTACAACGTGAGTGCGCTTGAAAAACTTCAAGAAATCACGGAGCTAGGCGGCATCAAAATGTGCCCCTTTATCCCGATCGACGATACATCCATAGCCGCTGTAATTTACGACATCGACATTGCCATTCCCAATGATGACTTACCTAGCCTCATCAAGCCGGCAAACGAGGGCACTGCCATATTACGCAAGTGCGCCGCCTTGGGAATACGCGCTGCGTAAAAGTAATTTTCAAGGGGCATTGTACACCATCCCACGTTAAATTCGGACATTTCCGACATTCGGCTCGACAATTCATCCAGAAGCCGCTTCAATGCCATCAGTGTTTCAGGCTAGGACACGTCAAGGGGCGTGTGTCCCAACTCACTACTGTATCCCCGTTGCGCTGAACCTCATGCAGAAGAGACCTGCGACGCCACGGTTCTGGAGTGCGCCAACTGTAGCAGCCCTCACGCTGCCTCGTCGAAAGACTGTCCCCGCATCAAGAAGGAGCGCGCAGTTCTCAAGCAAATGGCCAGAGACAATTCGGCCCACAGGGAGGCAGCCGAAGTAGTCCGGCGTCGGCGTGGACGTCGGCACCATCGTACATTTTCAAAGAAGGCGCATGCTCGAAGTGATAGTGCCCACTCCACTGTGGCACCACTTAGTCGCGCCGCGAAAGGGCCCACCACTTCCACGAAGGAAGCGGATAAGACTCTTTCTTTAGAGGAATGGCCTACAATACCGAGCCGCTCCCTTACCAAGGAACCTCAGAAGGTCGCGGCCCCACCGAAGCCTTCTCCAGCCATGGATGATTCACCTATAAAACAGATCGTCAGGTCATTTCTGTGCTGCGTTCCCTCGTGGAAGCCATCCGAGCGATTTTAGTCGACATGGGGACAACGTCTGCTCGAAGCGCACTTAAAGTCCTGGACGCCTTAAGCCCAGTGCATGAATCCCTCAACTAGAAAGATGGCTACCCTTACCCCATCCTTCCGAAAAGAAGTCAAGGCAGCGTCCGTCATCCAGTGGAATGCCAGAGGGCTAAAATCACGCCTTTCAGATTTTCGTCAGTTTGTGCACACCAATGTGTTTCCACTCAGCGTCGTTTGTGAGCCCAACTTGTCGAAACCAATCAGACTGTCAGGGTACGAAGTTGTCATGCCTTCAACAAATGATGCATGCAGCAAAATCATCGTTTTTGTTCGTCATGAACTTACCAATGTTTTGCAACCAATTGCGCTGCATGACGACAATCAATATACATTCAACAATTAAAAAGAACAAACTCTTGTTTACTCTCATAGGCGTGTACATATCGCCTTCAAGCAATTTCGATACAAAAAGATTAGTGGATATCTTGAGTGTTTGTCCTGCTCCATCGGTCATCATAGGAGATTTCAATGCGCACCATCCGGCATGGGGAAGTACAAGGACGTATGCGAGAGGACGAAGATTAATAAGCATCGCCTACAACTATGGCCTTACTCTCCTGAACGATGGTAGCCCCACCTTTCTTCGAGACGTGACATACGGCAGCTGCCTCGACCTTGCTTTCGCCTCCAACTCTCTCGCCAGATGTGTGAAGTAGTTTCCAGATATTGAGGCGCATGGGAGTGATCACATCCCCACCTATCCTAACATCACAGGCTTGTCGTCTACATCTGGTCCATGGAAGACCATTCGGATGATTCAATGGGCCAACTTCAAATCTGAAATGGAAGATGCTTGCCGAGAGGGCCTACCCTCTGGGTTATAGCAAACAATTAAATGTGCGATGCAAAACGGCACTCGTATGATGACGATCTCTTCCATGCGAAACGACTTCGACATGGAATTAGAGCGACTTCCAGCACTTCGTCGCCGGGCGGAACGTCGATATTGGAGTATAAAATCAATCCATGACCTTAGGGCGGCCAGGAGGATGCAAAAGAAGACTCAACGTCACATGGATAGATTAGCATCGGAACGTTGGGCAACGTTTTGTCAGACACTAGACCCCCGCAAGCCATTGTCTCACATTTGGAAAACGGTGCAAGGTCTGCGTTGCCTTCCGGAACAGCGTTTTCCATTCAAGGCGTTCGCGCTATTCCAAGGGCGGCAAGGCATCGATATCGCAGAAGACTTTTGTGCGAGGATCGCCGACCAAGCGACTCGTCCAGATCCTCCAGCCCGAGGTGACGTCCCCATTCCCGTGATTGCCTCACGGACCTTCCTTTTACAATGGAGGACCTCGAGGCGGCACTAGCTCTCTGCAGGCACTCTTCATCTCCGGGTCCAGATGGTATATCATACCGAGTCTTGTGCTATCTCACAGAATCCGCACGGAGAGAATTGTTGAGTCTTTACAACTCCTCATGACAGCAGGGAAATGTTCCTGACCAATGTAAAGTAAGCCGCCTTGTACCACTCTTGAAGCAGGGCAAATCCCCACTCGAGCTCACCTCTTACCGCCCAATAGCGCTGGTCAGCTGTGTAGGAAAGATTATGGAACGGATGATCCTTGGCCGCCTGGAATGATACCTTAACACTACAAGATTTATCCAAATTCCATGGCTGGTTTCCAACGTCACCGCTCTTCCATCGACGATGTAGTTGATCTCGTTTCGTATGTTCAGCACGAAAGGTCCCGTAAGCATTTATCTGCAGCTTTATTCTTAGATGTGAAAGGCGCATACGATAACGTATTACATGAGGCCATTCTCGATGCTCTTGCGACGGTTGGCCTTGGTGGTCGAGTCTTTTTGTGGATTGTAAGTTACCTGGCTGCAAGATCATTCTTTGTATTAACTGACAATGGCCCAACTACGCGACGCTTTACCAGCAGGGGCGTTCCTCAAGGCGGTGCTCTCAGCCCGACGCTATTCAACCTTGCTCTTGTTGGACTTGCTGAATACTTGCAAACTACCATCAAGATTTCAATATACGCAGACCACATCTGTGTCTGGACTTCGGCAGACACACGTCCTCAGATACGTGTGCGGCTTTAAAGAGCAGCAACTTTGACAGCAAGATACTTGTGTAAACAAGGTCTCAGCATATCACCAGAAAACTGTGCACTAGTGGGATTCATTCGCAAATAAATGCCGCCTTATGTCATCTCAATCAATGGGCAGACCATTTACTATGTCAGAACCCACAGGTTTCCTGGCGTAATCATTGACAGAGACCTCTGTTGAAGCCCGCACGTGGCCTACATAAAACAGCGCCTGACAGCAACTTCCCAGTTATTTATATACTTTGCAGGAAAGACGTGGTGGATGTCAGTAGACGCAATGCTGAAACTCCACAGAGCTCTCTTTCTCGACTTTCTAAAATATAGTCTACCTGTACTCAGCAACACTTGCTCAGTACAGGTTCTGCAGGCAGCACAAGCTCAAGCACTCAGAGTTTGCCTTGGTTTGCCCAGATGCACGTCAACAGAGACAAATTTATTGTGATTGCTCGGGACCATCCAATGCAAACTCACACTACCGTGGAAGCCCTGAGAACGCACATCAGAAATTTTGCACGTGCCCCCTATCACCACCTTGCAACACTACCTTCAGACAGGCGCGAACCATCGTTCTCTAAAACTATCGTCAAGTACAACGACAAACTTCCCTCAGGCTTCACCACTGCATCTAAACATCGATACCCCTTGGTGCCTTATTAGCCCCACAGTATACATCTCAGTGTACCAGGAATCAGAAAAAAATCTGAGCTGTCGTCGCCTGTGCTGAAACAACTGTCTGCTTCATTTGCACGAGAGGTATGCGGACAGTGTACATATTTATACTGATGGTTCCACAAATCTCCATTGTTCGTCCGGTGCTGTGGTTGTCCCAGCAAGAGCTATTACCATCCGCTTTAGGACTGACCACCCAACGGAACTAGCTGCTCTGCGCGCTGCACTTTGTTTAGTCAATCGGGAATCACCTCGACAATGGTCAATCTTCGGTGACTCAAAGGCAGCCCTACAATCTGTGCTATTAGCTCTGTATCGCGGGCCATACGAACAGCTCGTATTCGATATCAGATGCCTACTCCATACATCACATGAGAAAGGACACCACGTGACGTTTCAGTGGCTGCCAAGCCACTGCCGCGTCATCGGGAACGAAGACGCCAATAATGCCAATCGGGCAGCCCTTGACGACACACAGGAAGAGGCCGGCCATACCACTCTCATGGTCCGACACAGCCAGCAGACTTCTAGTGCTTGCACAGGAGATCACGCTCTCTCTATGGTGCACACCAAGCAGCCATACCAACCGGAGCAATCTTCAATACCACCTGCCCTCTTTGATGCATCTATGTGTGCCAACTGGACTACACCGAAGAGAGGCCACTCTGCTTTATCGCTTATGGCTAGGGGTGGCATTCACGAAATCTTATTCATTTCTCATTGGAATGGCCGACAACGCTCTTTGCAATGCCTGTCTTTGCGAGGAGACACTATAACACATTCTATTCGACTGTCCTGAATATAATATTCAGAGACAGTCCCTGGCGCATGCTCTAGCGCACCTTGACAATAGACCAATGTTAGTTGAAACGATTCTCACATGTCGTCGACAGAAGGCATCGCAGCTGAAGGCGACGAAGGAACTACTTAGGTTTTTGAAAGAAACGGGCTTGGACAAGCGGCTGTGACAGTGATGTCGCGTACCACGCAAGAGTGACGGACTGTGACCGACGGTGTGTGTGCTGTGCTATGTGCTCTCTCTCTCTCCTCCCCATCTTTCATTCTCCACCATCCCGCTCCCAAGTGTAGGGTAGCAAACCGGTTGTGCTGAACTGGTTAACCTCTCTGCCTTTCCTTCTTGACTCTTTCCTTCCTTGATATGAAGGCCATTCAAAAATTGTCAAAAGTGGAATAGCAGTGTCTTGCCTTAGACCTTCTTTGTTCAAATCGTGCCTTCACACAATGAACATACAGAATTTTAACGTCAAATCGCTAGACTTAAATCGGTTGGATTCCCTGATCGCATTATTTGTAGAGCGGCTGAATAAATTACCAGGTTGGTTAAAATTGTCGAGCTAGAGACGTCTAGAAGCAGAGTTGATACATAAAGCAAACGCATTGCTGTAGTGCTTTATGTCCATCGCTTTTCCCATAGACTAAAGAACGTTGCCAGCAGGTTTGGTGTTGATGTTGTTTTCAGCGCTTCTGACAAGCTGCAACGAATCTGTCAAGCGGTGGCCAAAACGTTTGACCAAACTAACATGGATAAGTGTGTCTGCACCTTAAAAGAAAATTCCAAGCTGGTAAAATGTAAAGTTGGTGTAGTGTACATGCTGCCATTTCCTTCCGGTAATGTTTACAAAGGCTAGACCGGCTGGTGTGTGAATACACGTCTGAAAGAGCATCGAAATTCACTAAAAAGATATCTACTCACACCTAGTCAACCATTGCAAAAGCTGTCATTTTAAACCTGTCCATTCTGATGCCATTATTTTGTTTACTCATGAAAGAAATCTAACACGCGAAATAACCGAGGCCTTCCATATCAAAAATCGTGGTGATATGTGCGTAAGTGAGCCATCGAAGACCTATCTGACAAGCAATTAGCCTTTTTGAGAGCCACCTGATTTTGTCAAGATACGTAGAAGGTCTGTGAATATTTTTTTCTTTAGTATCTTTAATATTTGTATTCCGCATGCTCTTGCACATGCTCACTTTAGTCAGCCTGGGTATATATATATATATATATATATATATAGTGGACGCAGCGGACGTAAATATAGGCGGATGATGATGATGATGATGATGTATGTAACTTCCCTCTAAATTAAACAGAATTTCGAGTCAGCGCCTGTGTTACCTTTGCCTTGTGTCCTCGTTTCTTGTGTGCGCGCTGCAACTTCATGATGAATAGCTACCAACTCGCCCAACTTTCAGCACTTCCGGTTAACTTGCGCGCCTTTCTCATCTAATTTTTATCTTTCTCAAGACGCCTAACAAAAGGTGCGTCATGCCCTTGACGTTCTCCTATATATGCCTTCTTTTCGTTCGAGTGCCATTGCGCCCAGAGATAAAAGGTCGCCTCAGATGAGCATCATTCACGTACCTCCAATACTTGCCGAAGCAAGCAGGGTCGCGTATTCTTGAGTTTACGCAGCGCTCATTGTCGCGCTTCAGAAAACACACTATAACGCGCAGCACTGTGCAGCTTCTTTTATTGCGATAGCAATTATATGGACACTTCAACCGGATTTCTGCCGTCGCCGTCGCCGTCGCCGTCGGCGTCGCCGTGAGGTTCCGTATAGATAAAATCTTCGCCGCGCGCCGTATGCCCCAGCGGAAGCGTGCGGGGACGCGCGCTATCACGGAGAGCGAACGCACTCAATCTCCCACGCGCAAGCAAGGAAGCGGAAAGCCAGCGCCGGAGGGAGCAGGGGGGGGCACCTCTCTGCCAACAACCGCGCTCGTCGCTCGTCCGCACAGTCTCTTATCTCTCCCACGCGCAAGCAAGGAAGCAGGAAGCCAGCGCCGGAGGGAGCAGGGGGGGGGGGGGGGGGCGCACTTTTACGCTGCCAACAACCGCGCTCGTCGTTCGTTCGACCGCACCGTCTCTTATCTCCACACGGCTCTGACCTGTATGCTCCCTGCATTCGCCGCTCAGTTTCCGTTGAAGCGATAGACCGCACGTACATACGCTCGCTGCCATCGTTTTGACAGTCGTTGACTGCAGTCATTCAGTGTGATCTATTCATGTTTGTTTGTGCGCGCTCACACCACGCTTGTTCAATCAGTAATAGTCGGGCCACATTTTCCAACGCACGCTACACATGCAATGCTGCCTGGGTCGGCAGTGCCGCGCTACAGGTGTGTCCCTTCGCACGCGCTGCCCACGGGAAGCGCTTCTCATCAACACCACCGTTTCACACGCGCCTTCTCGTGGTCATCGAGTCTCTCTTCATGTCGGTCTACTTACGCCGCAGCACACCTGCTTACTTAATCAGCTCATGTTTACTACAATTCATATTGCTACCAAGGCCGTTCACCTTACTTCGTATGACATTGCTGTGTTGCTATCGCATTCATTGCTTCGCCCTTAGGGCGAAACTGTGACATTTTTTGCGGTTATGTTCATCGTGTCTATTTTTTCAGTGTTCATTTTTTCTCCTCGCAATAGAAATGAATTCATATCAACCAGCACAAGTTTCAGCACTTCTCTCACTCATTACAGTAATTTCAGTTTGCAATGTTGACAATATGGCGTATTGAGGTATGTTCTCGTTTCCTCATGCTGTATTGCTTAGTTTTATATATTTTAAGCGTGGTAACGTGGCTTGATTGTGGGGCACATAAGCTATGCGCATATCATAATTTTGATTTGTTTGTTCAAAATACACATTGTCATGTATTGTTGTGTTGACAATACCCAAAATGGTATTTGGCCAGAGCAGGGGGAGGGGGCTAAATAAAGCAAGCTAGCGCTTCGTCAGACAGTTGATCGCCTTTTCATCAGCTTGCTTGTAAACTGAACGTTTGGTTCGTACTTGTCAAACTGTCAAGTCAAGTGAGTCATTCAGTCGGTCGGTCGGTCGGTCGGTTGGGTCGGGTCGGGTCGGGTCGGTCAGTCATGGCGGGGCGAGATGATATGGTTTCGATATGTGGAGCTCTGGGCATGACAGCAATCAGAATATCCGTGATCACTGGCGAGGTGTCTGAGTCGTAGATTCACGAAGTTCTATAGCGTCATGTCTGCCTGTATTATACACGTAACTGAGGCCTGCGACAACCACTTTTCTAACATACATATAATTATTAAGGCAAAAGCCTTATATATCTCATTGTTCAGTCGACCTTCAAAGTCCTTGAGCGAAAACGCCGCGACTACATGAAAGGTACAGAAATAGCCGACGGCGCAAAGTGTAACGACACCATGCCGGTTTGGTGTAGTGACTTACTACACCAACCCGGCATCGTCTTACCTATATGCAAACGCTCACGCAACCATTTTGATGGTGTGTGCTTATCATCGTCATCGCCTTATTTGAGTAAGCGAATTAAGAGGATGATCTAGTAAGCGAATTAAGAGGAAGAGTAAGGGGGATGGCTAAGCTAATTATGTGGTCAGTCTTTATTGCATCGGCACTTGGGCTTTCGCCTTCAACTCGTCTCGGGGATAACATAAGAGACCCCTTGAATTTTAAAGGTTCCAGATAATTAGAAAAACGGTGCTTTTGTATTCTTTTGTTGCCCGCGCCTCTCCTTGCTATCGCCTTTCTGTTCGTTCGCTGTTTTCCGATACCAGCGACCTTCTAGGTTCGCCTCCTCCTCCAAGTTAGGGCAAGAATGCACGCTCGACTAGTTTCCCACTCGGGCTACAGTTGTTTCGTGTGTTATTGTTATTATTAGTATAATAATAATAATAATAATAATAATAATAATAATAATAATAATAATAATAATAATAATAATAATAATAATAATAATAATAATAATAATAATAATTACTTTATTAGTTTAACATTTTCAAACGTGCTGTGTGCGTCTCCGAAATCGGAAATGAAAATTCGACCCACATGCTCAGCTGTCATAACTTTATTGGCGTCTCGTGGTGATTGTGTTGGTCGCTACAAGCAAGTTAATAAGTAGAGCCATTCTTATCTTTGTTATGATTGCGTTTATTATCATTTTTATTTATTGAGGCTTGAGAATAATTTTTGTTTATTTCTTTTTGACGCAGAACAAAGATAAATGGAGTAGCAGTCGCGCTTTCTACTTTAATTCCTCCACGACAACTGATTTATAACAGAACAGAGCAGTCAACAGTAACAGAACTAGCAACTGAGGCGAGCAATTGCTCCACCAGAGGCTCTCTTGGATATTACATGTGGAAACAAGAACGGTGTGTACACAAGAAAAAAAAAAAAAGACAGAGGAAAAGCGTTAGAGAGAGAGGAAGAGAACAAACAGCACATAAGACATGGAGGGCATAGTTAAGAATTTGACCATTCCCATGCCAAATTTAGATACTTCTCGCATAGCTCGTTAAAGCACAACACTTTTCAAGAAAGACAAGAAAAGAAGGGTAGGCAAACCAAGCACTGTCACTTCATATTTTACTCTATGTGCATTCATTACCGCACTTAAGCTCCGCCATTTTTTTTTCTTACATCGAATGTTTTCGGCCACAGTGGCAGACCAATCTTGGTGATGAGGAGAAACAAAGCACGAATAAATAACTTAAAAATAAATAGATAAATAAATACAACCAAAAGCAATCCGTCTCTTGGTTATGCGCCAAGGAGTACACGTAACGGAAAAAACCTCGCCAGCATTAGCAAGGACAATCAATCAAAGTTTGTCGCCGACGGGTGCTATAAGCTTGGCTGCTGTGGTTAATGACAGAAATGTGCGAAATTTCCCTCTCGGTGCTATTGATGGAGTTTGGGAGATTTACGATCCCGTAACGCTGAAGTGTTGTCACGCGAGCTGTCGACTTCCACGCAAGAACAACTCCGCCGACGTCAACGCGACTCCTTTCCTCTAAACTCGGTCACACTCAAGCTCGCAGATAAGTGAAATGAAGCTTCTTCATTCGTAGTTTTATTGAGAAGAACGACGCAACAATTGCTGTTCTTATTTCCGGCAGCGGCACATGTTCGGGCAGGCCTCTACAGCTGTTAGAAAAGATAAATTTATTACTTATTCGATAACAAAGGGTCCATTTGGTGGTAAAAACCACGTGCAGTGCGAAGGACAAGGGCTGAGAGAGACGACAAACACTGACCCTGGCTTCCAACAATATTTTATTGCCGTTGCACATCATGTGTATATGTATATACAAAAAAGCATGCGCAGAAAATGAAAGGCGGTCAAAAAATGGGTGCTCTAACAGCAAGTCATTTGTACCTACTATATGGTCACGTGAAACACACACGCACGCACGCACGCACGCTCGCACACACACACACACACACACACACACACACACACACACACACACACACACACACACACACACACACACACACACACACCATTATCTGTTCACATATATATATATATATATATATATATATATATACATGACTTCGCTAGGTGTCACCGCGATAGAGGGGGCACAGCGCACAAACTACCCAGTTTCCTGATGAAATCTGCTTCTATTATTTCCCGCGTGAGCTGTGTCTCGCTATAACTTCCGTATCTTCAAAGAGGGGCTCGCAGCCGACGCATCCGCAATTCAGGCAGTGGATGCCCAAGTGGCCTTGTGTGTACAGTGTTCATATGAACGTTGTTGTAGTGCTCTCTTCAGCGATCATTCAAGCACCTGCCAGTCTGTCCAACATAAATAAGCTGCAAAACAGGGGAATCTGGTAAACCACATTAGTTGCGCATGTCACATAATGTTTTCTGTGCCCGACAGAGCAACAACTCTCATAGTGATGTAGGCACATTGACACGTTTACAGAGCCTTGCCAACTTTTCCGGGGAAAACGGGAAAGACACACTCGCTCGTGTAATGAAGTAACTCCCACAACGTTTATCCTCCTTTTCAGAAAACGGTGTAACGAAGCTTTGCAGTAATCACAGAATTACAATATACAGGTAACAGCGCAACATATATATATTTATTTTTCCGAAATGCGAAAACACCCGTGTACTTAGATTTAGGTGCACGTTAAAGAACTCCAGGTGCTCCATATTTCCGGAGTCCTCCAATACGGCGTGCCTCATAATCAGATTGTGGTTTTGGCACGTAAAACTCCATAATTTTTTATATATATTTTTATCAAGGTCGGTCCACCGACCTTGAATCGGTCGCACCACCGACCAAAGCTGTTGAGTAAATAAACCTAAGATAACCGCGAAGTTGTGCTTCTCATTTGTCATATATATATGGTTGGTTCGCTGTTACTTGTATATCGTAATTCTGTGATTTCTGCAAAGCTTCGTTACACCGTTTTCTGCAAAGGCGGATAAATGTTTTGGGAGTGCCTTCATTACACGAGCGAGTGTTTCTTTTTAGTGCTTTGTTCTCGCAGCTGGTTGTCATTATCCTTTATTATTGTATGCCACACCTGCTTGGGCCACACCAAGGCCTGCAGTATTGCATGAACAAATAAATTATTAGAGAAATAAATAAATATTCAAAAATTTGCAAATGGTTCAATAATTTACTAAGTTGCGTCATGGCGCTGACGGCCCAAGAAGCAATGAAAAACAGAGTCCCTGCTTGTTGTCAGAAACCGCGGAATGTTTGTGAACTTTCTCTAGACAGGTAACCCGCACTGTAATCGGGATTTCCTAGAGATGATGTGGTGGTGGCACATACGCACGCCTTCTCGCTTTCTTGCCACGAGAGATTCAAAAACCACCGCATATCCACGGGGTGAATGATGATGAGTGGGCGAAGCTCCGGAGGGAATCATCGGTAAACCGTGAATCTTCCGTGTAATTCGCCCAGTCTCGCCGCACTAAATCGAACGATTGACTTCCACCAATGACACGCGCCATATGTGACGTCATTCCTCTGTTATAACAGCGCCCTTCATTATAATTGCACCATCTCCCGCTTAAGGGGACGCTAGCACAAACGCGTTAGAAACGTGCAGTACTCTAAGGGGAAGAGGCCACAGCGTCTTACGCAGCCGTTTACACATGCCGGAACGTGCACCGCGTTTGCCGACGCCATCAGCGTTTATGAATACGGGGGTAAGGCGGAGAGGCCACAGCGTCTTACACCAGCTTCTTGCACGGGCCGTAACGCGCTAGCACAAACGCGTTAGAAACGCGCAGTCTTTCGTTAATGTTGGGTATTTATAGCCATCGTGGTGCGTCTGTCCATGTGCGCTTCGTGGCGTAGTGGTTAGCGCCACGCGTTCAGAAGCGAGGGGTCCCTGGTTCGATTCCGCTACGGCCACAACTCTCGGAATTTTTTTTCTCATAAAAGTAGACGTGGCTACCTACTACGACGACTACTACTACTACAGAGGAGGGACAGACCCACACCCTAAGGAGCTTCGCCCCTAAAATTGATCCACGTAGCCAAGCTTACTCGGCAAGCGTCGGTCTCGAAATACCGTACCCGTGTAGACGTCGCCACTGCCCGCTAGACAAGCTCGATATACACGTGTGCGTTTGACAGGACGATGTCGCAAGTCGGACTTTCGCAATCGTAAAGAAGGAAAAAGCAAGGACGCGTTCGACCAAATTTGTCAAATGTCGGCGTGAGGGACAGAAGCATTTCGAGCCTGTCCCTAGCTATCTGCCGCTGGTGTCCACCTATATCGCAGTTTCAACATTATGCAACAGCATTTGTGCAGACTGTCATGTTGTCACTGAACATAACTATGTGAACGCAAGTAGCTTAGTACAACTTAAAGAAAAATCAACGAGCATGTCATTGCTCAATCTCAAAGCGCAAGCATTTCGTTGGGGCAATCCCCGAGACCTTTATTTACTGTAGAACGTTGATCATTGCGTTCAAGCAATGGTTTAGGTTTGAAACAACACATGAATAAAGTGTATCGCGGCTGGAAGAATACTATGTATAGCAGGGGTACACTTAAAGGTAAATATAAAAAATAAGGTGAACTTTGGATTATGTGAAAGGTGGCACCGGGACTAGAAAAAAAAATATTATTTTGGCTGTGTTGGTAAATCAACCTTTTGCAATGCAAAGAAATCTACCACCTTACCTTCAGAAGATGTCTGTGTTGTAAGCCAGAAGAGACGCACTCACGAAGGATAGGAGGCGACACTGCCTTGAAGTTCCCGCACAAGCGAGCCATGACGTCATGACGGTGTCTGCTCGGTTCTAGTAAACTTTTTCTACCACAGCAATGTACTAAATTGGTTCTGAATGAGCCAACGACTGAACTTCACAAGTTTGAAGAATCTGCGTGGCGCCACAATCGCGCAAATGCGAAAAATACGGATGACTAAATAAAGAGGCTGGAGTTTATGTGCGAAATTAAAAATAAATGAATTTGGACTTTCAGTTTCAGCAACGCAAAATAACGAAGAAAAAGCTTTGGAAGCATGCTTTATCAGTCTAAGCTGATTTATCCTTTCTCTTCAGTTAAGCGCACAAATAACGCGGGAAAGCGAGAATCTTCGACCGCAGCGCCCAGAATGGCACTGACGCACGTGGACGCACCATATCACCTGACAGAACAGTCAGAGTGGGTCCCATACTTTTGTCAATTGGTCGATAAAAGTTGCATGGAAATGTGAGACCAAGCGAGGGAAGAACTCTGTAAAGAACGGAACGTCTTCAGCGTCTTCCCACTTCGCCATTCAGCGCCGCGGAGCAGAGCAGCACACTTGTTCGATCGGGCATCGATAACGCAGCGCTGCCCGCCCATAGAGAACCAAGTGCTCCGGGAACGCTGGAGGTACGGCGAAGACTGAGACATGGGCTTCTTTTTTTCTTTTTGTACACTCACAGCTGCGCCATATATGGGGTTTAGATCTTCTCCGACATATATATTCTTCGCATATATTATGCGTCTTTCTGTGGGCAGTGCATGCGTATTTCGACTGGGGCCGATTTGGCGTAGCTTTTCGTTCGTAAATGCTGTTTCCTACTAGTCAGTCGTCTTTGCTAATGTGTCTAATATCACAATGGGCTGCCGTCTTCCTCATACGAGCAGTATTAGCCTCATTTTTTATATTATTTCGAATTTGAGGAAGGGCGGGCCGGGAGGTGTTTTAGAGATTCCTATGAGCCGAAATTATATGCCTAGGCTTCGTGTAGGAAGGTAGTGTAATTATTATTGTGCTAATTATTCGTGCACTTGGTGGGGAGTCTAGGAAGGCGCGAGACTTGAGTTTTTTCCCCGATGAGATAAAGTTTGTGCCAAGAAAACTCCCGACAGTTGCAAAAGCAGCATGCACTAGTACAAAAACTGATACCGAGACCTTGAGCGCTTACATAACCTCGCCGTAAAAGACGTTTGGGACTTTTTGCGACAGATGCAGAATGTCGGGAAGAGAAAGATATATTATATATAGAGAGAGAGAGAGAGAGAGAATGGATCCCGGACAGATTTGTCTGGCTGCTTTGATGTTGCCGCATGGTGGACGCAGTCGTACTGAGGCCCAGATGTTGCCTGCAATCATGATGAGGGAAAAAAATGGCTCCTCGCGTTGCCTAGCAACCACCTCACGGAGCGGCATGTGCTTCGCCTTATCTCCGTGCCGTGCACATGTTGCCTTGACATGAGACTTAAGGAGAGGGCTCTCCTGCCCTCTCCTTAGGGCTCTCCTGCCCTCTCCTCGCCAAGCATGCGCTTGGCGTGCGCTATGCTCGGGAGAGAGAAAGAGAAAATGAGGGCGTGCGCGAGAGAAAGAAATTGTAGCAGCATCAACGAGGCAACGCGCAGAGATGCTGCCGACGCCGTCCGCGTTTCCCCGCATTCGCGCCGAACGCGCGGTGTCCGTGACTGCAGCCAGTGCCTCTGGCGGCGACTCGGCAGGTTTCGACCAGCCACGCCCCGACAAATGTGGAGGCGCAGCTTGGCCGTGGCGTCACCGAGGAGATAAAACTCAGAGCCGCCGCGACGGCGGCAGAACTCTCGTTGACTCTGTGGCGAGTACATGTAGCCTTGACATGAGACGACCAAAGAAAAAAAAAAAAGGACACCCGAAGAAGCCGCTCATCTTGAAGCGCGTCGCGCGGCCAAATGAGAGTCTGCGCGTTGGCTGCAAGCCGATTCGTTATACCGTGCCTAATAGCACTTGACATTTCCTAAGAAAACTTAGCCAAGCCTAGTAAAACCTGGAAAAAGCTAGGGCGATCACCAGCGCCGCTGTTTACTCCAGCCTTGCACCACTAGTGCAAGCTGCCCACATATTTTTCATTTACAATTTATAACTACGCCGCCACTACTCCTCAGCGCTGCCTCCATAGCCGCCGCGAGCTAGTTCAACTCGCAGCTCCAGTGCAGACCATGAAACTGTAGGCCCCTTCTGACTTTTATGCTTTTTTGAGACTTAATTCTCTTTTGTGTGCTAGATTAGTTTGAAGGAGTGTGCTGGTCTGGGCTGGTTGGTACAACATTAGGACGGGAACAAACAGCGCTAGGACGGGACGAAGTGAGTAGACAGACAAGGCGCTGAACTAACAACCACTGCGATCGCAGCATAGCTGCGAGATTAACTACGTGTTAAAAACATGATAATCTACTATGACGACGCGCGTGATGTGATGATTTCATTCCCTTCCCGGCACAGAAACCTTGTTTTTCTGGCCTTCTGCGCTGAACCTGTGCATTGTATATATTGCTTTCCCAGCAATAAACCAGCAGTTGTTAGTTCAGCGCCTTGTCTGTCTACTCACTTCGTCCCAGTCCTAGCGCTGTTTGTTCCCATCCTAGATTAGTATGTTGAGTTTCGTTGTCTCTTTTCGCTGTGTTTTCTTTAATGAATAACTAGTTGTGGTAACGAACGACTTCGTCACTTCACGCGCTGAGGCTGTGCCTCAGTAGTGATTGATTCCTTGAAAGAACCTCATCACACCTTGGTATGAGTCAGAAAGGTTGTGTCGTGTGGCGCGAAGCAGGATGACGGACACAGAGAAACGAGGACAAGTGATAAACTTTTTAGAGCGCAAACAAGAGACAAGGCAAAAAAGGAAGGTCAAGCACAGGACAGGAAGGTCAAACACAGGTCTTTTGTGCCTTGTCTCTTGTTTGCGCTCTAAAAAGTTTATCAAGTATGCACCAACTAGGCCCACAGAAAGTTCTTCTGAGGACAAGTGCTTACGGCAAACTGAAACTTCATTGTCTGACGTAAAGCTCTATATGAGAAAGAAGGAGAGAAGCTGCCCGAAGAACTAGAAATGTAACTGATAAGGGTGATGGTTTGGGCTAGTTGATTTTCCATGAGGCTGTGTGGTGTAGCGCGAAGCAGGACGAAGAACACAGCGAAACGAGGACAAGCGCTTACTGCCAACTCGACGGGTGCGAGGAGTTGGCGATCGCCGGGTCGCTAACTCCTCGGGCCCGTCTCTCACGTGCCACCACGGTTGTCAGAGACTTCGCGCCTTGCTCCTTCCGTCGCACATTCCCGTCGAGGGTTTTGTGCCATCACGTACGAGGGCGAATGAGAAAGTCTTTGCCCCTATTTTATTCTATGGACACTCCAAGCGGATTTCTGCCGTCGCCATGAGATTGCGTATAAAGTCTGCCACTCTACTCTGCCACCAACTGCGTACTTGTACTTTGCGCGGCTGAGGGCTGTCGCGTGCATCGTATCTTGAAAGCGATCTCCACACGGCTCTTATCCTTTGTATGCGCTGTACTTTCGCCGCTCAGTTTCCGTTGAAGCGATAGACCACACGAATCTGCGTTCGCTGCTGCAGCCGCGCTTGCTCATGCCAGCGTTTCGACACGGGTTGTCTGCGGTCATCGAGTGTGATCTATTCATGTTTGCTTGTGCGCGCTGACATCATTCTTGTCAATTCAGTTATAAGCGAATGTGTCCAGGTTTATGCAGCTGATAAAACTACTATCCTTACTCCGTATAGCTCTCTACTAATTTGCTATCGCAATTGATGCTTCGCATTTCGGACGAAACTGCGACTTTTTATGAGCTAAAATAAGGTACATACAGGTAATTACAAATAAACGTATTATTCTACGTAATATACATGACAGGTAGGAAGACGCACTTCGAAAAAATGAGCGGCGAGGACTCCATTCAAATAAGACGCTCTTATCGAGCACTTTTCGCTAAAAAAAAGCTGCTTTTTACTTTAACTTTTTGTGACTTGGCAGACGAGAGGTGGGAAAAGATAAACAAACCAAACCAGCACTGTCAACCGCCCACGAGCTGTTTTAAAGGCCCTTGACGACGACACCCGCGCATCTCGGAGACGCCTGCTGCTTGCACTAAAGCCGCCTTGTCTCTACACGCTCGTCAAGACGACGCGCGTGCTTAAATTTGCTGCCCTCGAAGAAGAAAAAATAAATGAAAAAAAAAACGAAAAAAAAAACGAAGTATGTCGAGAAAGTTTTGCGCTCGCTCCTCTTTAACCCAGACGTGCGTGCGACGAAGCCCATCATCGGCTATGGATTCTTCCCGACATGATCCACGGCAAACCAAGCAGCAACAGCGCCAGCGATGGCAGTGATGCATTTCCACTAATGTTGCGTCTCCCTAATGAGTTTCGGATGCGCGACCGGCACGTGCGAAGCCAATGTGGTGCGCCGACGGGAGACTCATCACTCGCGCTCTTGCCAAACTGCATCCCAAGGTAGAAGCGAAAAAGAGAAATCCGACAGGAAAGACGCTGGGAGTGGGAATAGGGGGCGGGTGGTATTATAGGATGTCCCGCTGAGGAAGTGCGAGAAAAAATAAACATAATCTAAACAAGGAGTCGACTTACAGGGGGACGTCCACACGTTAGCTAGAAGGTAAGGAAGGAAGAAAACGAAATATGCAGCAAGCAGCTAGGAAGCAAAGCAACTGCTGCCTCTTCGCGTACCGATTTTGCTAAATATCGACCATTAGCCCAGCCTCTGCGCATAGGTATACTCGCAGTGCTTTGGTCTCCCTGACCTTCCAGCTTGCAACACTTGTATCCTCAACTCCTGCGGGAGCCAAGAAGTAAAAAAGAAGAAGAAATGAAAATGTGTCTTTAGGGCATCGAGGCCGATTGGTTGCCACCAGCCTGCCAGTGCGGCTGGTACTGATCTTACTACATGTTCTCACCCTGCCGCCCAAATGCCCACGTGCTACCCCTCGCTATCACTGTTTATTTCGAGCATTTTATAAATAGGAACTTTCTTTGTGCCATTAAAAACTAGATGTCATTATCTGCTACGTTCTGAGTACGTGAAACATAAAACCTGCTTATAAGTGCATCGACCTACGCAAGAGCTTAAAGGCGCACCAGTACAAAAAAAGACATAGTACAAGTTGTTAATATAGCAAGAGAAAGCCAGCGAGCGACACCGCTACAATGAGTTTTGGGGGACACGTGCGGAGAATATGTAAGCTGAGCCCGGTTGGCTACCCTGCATTGGGGAAGGCGGAAAGGGGACAAAAAGATCAGTAGAAAGATTGGGAGGAGGACCAGCACCAGCATGAAAGTTGTTAATGCTCATTTTGACTTGCATCGCGCTCACCTATTCGTAGACGTGACAAAATGATTATGGATCAGTGAGCAGATAACAGACTACACAGTGGAGGATGACGACTACCGCTCAAGCGCCTACATTTTGGACATATGCTATTCGAAATTGTTGATGGTGATGATTGATGTTGATTGATGGTGACGAAGTTGATGATGCTGGGATGAAAACAACTGTGGTAGGACTGTTCGGTAGGACCGAACCATGGGCCTATATACGTAGATGTGTACTCACTGTACCTTTCATATATAAGAGCAGGCTGCTTGGGAGCCAGCGATGAGAAGTTCGCCTTCTTCTGGGCAATTCTCGTGTAAGGAGGTGGGCATGGTGTAATGAGCACCAATGAGGCATCGAAGGTTTCACTACAGGGGTGAATTACGCCAGATAGTAAGGGCTCACGATGGGCTGATACCGTTTGGTAGAACGAGGTACGTGGTCTGGTAGCAGGTATGCAGAAGCTCCCACTGGATAGCATCGACGTCTGCAGAGCTTGCCGCCGAACCCTCACACTCCGGACGGTGTGGGTTTGGTTCCCACCCGACAGTAACTTGTTTAATTTTAATTTCTTTACTTTCATTTCCCTTTACCTCAACATTTCTACACTTCAATTAAAACAACAAATACTTTTTCCTGCTCTTTCCTTGGCTTTGTTATATGTTGGCTTTATATATGTGTGCGAAGGCGCTCACTCACCGCTTTACTCAAGTTGGACTACTGACCTCTGCCGGGAGAGATAATCCTACACCATAGACGTGACTCGATATCCTGCCAAGGAGGAGGAACAATTTTATTAAAACACCAGTCAATGACGTCAGGAGAAAAATCTATCTCTCCCGTCACCCCAACCGAAATATCGTAAAATAATTGTTGTGCTTCTTACAATTCACCGGACTCGGCGAATGCCCTAAGGTACTTCATTTTCTTTTGTTTTAGTTCTTCATCTTCTTTTTCTAACCCATTCATCTCTCACCCCTGTGCAGAGTATAGCAAACGGAAAACTTGCATCGGGATAACCTACATGTGTTTGCTCTTTCTCTGTCTCTCACATACTCGCCCTACCTTTCCAGCACACTATAGAAAAAGGACCGCCTATTTATTTTGCAATTCCCCTCGCCACTGTCATCATTGTAAGCTAGTCTGCGGCTTTGACCTTCTCGAAAGAGAAGAGCACATACTGAAGATGTGCCAGAAATATCGGTGGATAAATGACCTACCTACGACGGCTTCGACCCGTTGACTCTGTCCTACGGCGTACAATAAAACTGAAAAAAATGTCTCTTTATAGCAACAAATTAAAGCTCTCAGAATCAATCCCCGCCACACAGATTTAAGGTTTTGAACATGACATTGCACACCAGCTACTGGACAACCGAAGTGCTGGCTCCAGGCCACGCGTTTTATCGCTCGTGGCCTAATCAACAGGTAGCACCACGAAAACGCAAGATATAGAATATTAGAGAATATACAAAGTACTGTATAAGTGTCCCGTGGTTGGCTTCGAGTAGTGACGCAAAACAGTTTCACAGTAGGTCTTACAGCCTAATGAACTCGTAATTTCCACTGATTTTCGCTAGATTTTACCTGAGCAATCGACTGCATTTTATTGTCAGCGAAGTCTCCGTTCTCCAAATGGACTGTTTCTTTGTGTATAAATATACAGCGCTGGCCAGACCACGTCACTACATTTATAAACTACCTTTGAATTCCAACAGATAGGAACAATGTAGGGGCAGAAGTGAAACGGGGGGGGGGGGGGGGGGGGAGGAAAGAACTGCACCACGGCTTTTGAAGAAACTTTTGTTGCAGCCACAGAGCTTGAAAGATAAAGGTACTTTTTCCAGAAGTGTGTCGGTCGATTTTACTGGCAAAGAAAAACAGAACACGCAGGAGAAAAGGGGTCGGTGACCAGGTCCCACCGTTTTTTTGTTTTTCCATTTCGAAAGGCCTTTTGTGCCCTGTCATGGTCGTTTATGGAGACACGGACGCACAAAGAGCGCCTATGAAGTTAACGAAAAAGAGTAATCTATTTCTCGTGGTAACGCAATCATTCTTTCGTCTTCACTCGTCTCTCTTGCTTTTCTTCCCTGCAGGGCCCAACGCTGTGCCGGTCAACCCACTCATTTCGCCGTGACAGTCGCCTAAGATTACGCTGCGTGCTGCGTTCCTCTAAGGTTCCGTTCCTTGTAACCTTTTTCATCCGCACAGTCGAGCTGACAGTCGCCACAATCAGGCTACACCCTCTCCCTCTCTGCACGCAACAGCAGAATTTCGTGTTCCACACTCATGCCCTGTTAAAAACACTGCCGCTTCTTCGTCATTCCCGTTATCTCTCTTTTTTGCAGTGAAGCTGCATATACCTAGAGGAAAACACTCGTGGTCCGCCCACAGAAACCATCCGGCTGAAATAAACCTATGAAAAACCTATCGAAAACTCGCGTCTCCTTCACTTAGTATATACAAAAATTGGCATGGAAGGGTACGGATGTATGACTAACATGACTGACATCAATAACATTACATGCTCGTCAGTTACGTCACGATTAACAATAATAAAATCACGTGTGGCGCATACCCGCATTGTATATGCGAGTATGAGCCAGGGAAAAGAAAGAAAGAAAGGAAGAAAGGAGGAAAGAAAGCAATCACGTGTGGCCCATACCCGCATTGGATATGTGGGAATGAGCCGCTGAGGAGCATGAGCGCGAGAGATCTCGTCGGCGTCGCACCAACTCCTCGGCAGGTCATCATGCCCGCGATGTGGAGCGCAAGCGGCTATGTCAGGCAGATCCGCAGGATCGTGCGGCCGAGTTAGACAACGACGTAACCAGTAATTTAGAAAGATTTTAATTAACCGTCAGGATTAACCCAGTGATAAACACCTGGACCGCACATTTAAGCTTAGCTGGTTTACGATCTGTACAGAGTGCACAGGTGGTGTTTTTGCCCCCTTATTCCCAAACCCGGCACTCCCTTACAGCTCGGAAACACAGATAGCTGGCTAAAATCCTTTTGCCAGTCGACCTTCATAATTAATGGTGCACTCTCTTGACCACACAAAGTGACCCGAATTTTGTGTCAAGGCCCACATGACACCCATCATTTTGTTCACCTTTTACATCTAGGCCCCCAACTCGCCCATTCTTGGGCTAGACGGCGTGTGACACGTTTACCTTTTGTCCCAACGCCCTCTTCCTTTCACACAACTTCATTCTCCTTTTTATCGCCTGAACTCCCCCCCCCCCCCCCCCCCCCCCCCCCCCTTGCCTTGTAATGTTTCCTTTCTGTTCAGAGACGCGGTTGAGAACGTCCGCTGCAAATGACGACGAAAATTCATCGGAAGAACCAGTAGAGCTTGCATTATGAATTTCGAGCGGGTTGTTGGGAACGTGAAGGGTGATGCATAACCAGAGGTGCGTGTGATCAGTGGCATCGTTTGAGTGTCATTTGTGTGCATTGCGCTTTGGAGCTCTCTCGGGCATTTGACGGTGCCCCGCTCCACGAATATTTGGCGTATTGATATCAAACATTTAGGAATAAAATTTGTCTTAAGTGGAAAATATATACTGCATAAATGTTGAAGGTATGGGAGTATTTAAGTTTGTAGTACAAAAATCGCGAGCTGCCGCACGGTCCATGGAAACACTTGTTTGTGAACTGAATTAAATTTTAGGTTTGTTGCTGCAATCAAATGGCTAAGCATTTATGCTTACAAATTCGCACGTACAATATGTATATACGAGGGCACCCTCATGCTTTTTCATGAAGCGGTTATCGCAGCAGACGCTACCTAAATTTCATCGATAAAAGTAAGCACGATAACCCTTCGTTACAACTATATGGCGTTTTTCAAAATGTCACTTCATACGCACTTTTTTACCGTCCTTATTGCTGTACATGCATTTCAGACCTAATTACGCGAAATGTATAGTGGTACTACAATTCGCTAGTACCAAGTGCGAAGCAAAGACTATTCTAGGGACCGCTAGGAGCAGCATACACGGTGACTCTTCCCGTTTCCGCATGCAACTAGGAGAGGCAAATTGTGTGTAGAAGATCATTCCGCCAAGTGGCGAAATGTCCTTGAAGCTAACTGTACCCTGTGACGATAACCGCCAAACAATGTAGCTGCTCACGGGTGTCACCAGTAGTTAGCTACAGTAACGTAGTCACTATCGATATATATAGTATCTATATAGTATTACTGTACTATACTATATGCTGTACTACACTATATATATATATATATATATATATATATATACTGTAAGACTATAAAGTATTAGTATCTGTAGCTTCTATATAGTATTTACGATCTCCTGTGCTGCTGTTGTGTAGATCGCGCTCAGTTCAGAGCCTCTACACATTTAACGAAGCATCGCTTTGAGCGAAGTTGAAATCCTGAACCAATGACTTCGTGATAACGTATGCTGAGAGCTTCAGAATCGTTCATTTGAGAGCTTCAGTTGCACGCGGTGGCGGGATCATCACCGCCTGCGTTGGCGCAGCAGCTGTTAAAAATTAAATGAATTCTTGAGTTTCACGCGCCAAACCACTATCTGATAATGAAGCGTACTGTAGGTGGGTATTCCGGAATAATTTTGACTTCCTGGAGTTCTTTAAGGAAAAGAAAGCACTTTACCCTTCACTCAGTCAAGTGCTTCTATAATCTCCAGCATCTCAATAAAGCATGTTTCTCTCTCTCTCTCTCTCTAGCCTGTTACTCCACGCTGGGGAAGGGGTTTGGGGGCACAGCAGAGATAGGATGCGACGAGTAACGAGGATGGCATGGTGAAGTTTATCATCACGAGAGCCGCACAAGTATATACACTGCTTCTGGGAGAAACGTACATTCACACATCATAGTATACGCATCTTCGTGGGCAGAGGTCGAGGTTTGTTACGTCTGTGCAGCAGGTTGTGGCTGCCGACAATTTATTACAAACAAGGGAACATGAACACGTTAAGCGGCATAGCTTAGGCGTTGGAGTCAACAACTAGCCAGAGTTCGATGTCAATCTCGCGCTCGTGCCATCTCGTCCCGTGCATTCGCGCGCGCACTTCGCTGTCGTCTTCGTCTAGCGTGACATGTCAATTCTTTCTCCCTTAGACGAAGTCTCCATAGCGGTCTGGAGGACGCCTAAGTTCAGGTGGTCGCAGTTTCCGGGTGGTTACTGCTTGTGACATCGAGGTCGACGGTTGCAAGAAAGTATTGTCTTGCCTGTCGAGCGAGTCAGGCCGTTGAACCGCAGAACTCGACGGTGTCTCTTCTGCCGTGGTGCCTGAGAGATCGTCTGCTATGCTCCAATCTATCGGTGATTGAGTTGCTTGTCCGGTCTGGCTTGTCTTTTTCATGTGGTTGAGGTGACGCCGAACCTTTCCTTGGTCACTTTTTACCAGCCAGGATTGTGGTCCGACGTGGCGCAGTATTTCGCCTTCAATCTAATCAGGCCTTTTCAAAAATTGACGGATGAGTACTCTCTCCCCTACAGCGAAGCGACGTGATTTCGGTAACGTATCCTGGATTTCAGGGATTTTCATCTCCGTCTCCCGCTTGAGCAGATCAAGAGGGCATAGAAGTTTTCGCCCGAACATGGCTTTCGCAGGTGTCATCCCTATGGCAGTGTGTATAGTGGTGTGTTGTTGATACAGGGATCTTGCAAGTCGGCACTGTATGGACTTGTCTGTATCCCTCAGGAGTGCTCTCTTCGGCTCTGCCACATAGCGTTCTGCCTGGCCGTTTGTTGCAGGGTGGTACGCTGGTGATGTTATAGGCTGAATGCCATTTGCCGTGTGGAACTGCTTTATCTCGGTGGAAATAAAGGCTTTTCCGTTGTCCGAGATGACCTTTCGGGGAATGCCAAACGTTGCAAAGAGGCTTCGGAGCACATCGATGACAACCGCGGATGTTGCTTGCGTCATGTGCCGAACTTCCACCCACTTTGTGTGTGCGTCCACGACAAGCAAGTAGGTGCGCCCGAGTAGTGACCCCGCGAAGTCAACGTGCACCGTGTGCCAAGGTGTCTGGGGACGGTCCCAGGTGGGAGTAGGAGCTTTGGGTGGGCTCTTCTGCGTTGAACGGCATTCACGGCACTGTCGCACCGTTTCTTCGATCACCTTGTCGATTCCGGGCCACCATACGTAGCTCCTTGCGCCCTTTTTCATGGCTACCATGCCTCGGTGACTGCCCATGTAGAAGTGCCAGGACGTGAGATCGTGCTGAGTTTGGTATGATCACCCGTGATCCGAGTGTGATGCACTCACGATGAAATGCTAGTGCGGTCGCTCTTCGTGGGTAAGGAGCGAACTCCTTTCCAGTGAGCTTTTCCACTGTGCCATCCTGTACTGCGTTGTTCAACCTCTACAGGATGCTGTCTTGTTTTGTCAGACGTGCTATCTCTGTAGCAGTAAACGGAGGTCTCGACAGAGCTTCAAACAACAGTACGTCGCCTGGTGGCCAGGGTTCATCGAGACGTTCTGGTAATGGTAATTGGCTCAACGCATCTGCATTTTTGATGGTTCTTGCCATGCCACTAGACGATGTTGTAGTCGTACGCCGATAACTTGATACACCATCTGGTCATCCGTGGTGAGAGGACTTGAGCCGTTGGCTTTGCGGGACCTAGTATGCCGAGCAGCGGTTGATGGTCCGTGACAAAAGTCACCTTTCTTCCCGCAATATACTTGTGGAACTTGTGCGCTGCAAACACTACAGCGAGACCTTCTCTGTCCAGCTGAGCATAATTGCGTTCCGCCGACACTAGAGTCCGAGATGGGAAAGCGATTGGCGCCTCTCTATTCTGGTCATCACGTTGAGACAGAACAGCTCCTATGCCGTACGGTGAAGCGTCACATGAGACGAGAAGCTCCTTCTGTTCGTCGTAGTGTGCCAGAACGGTCTGACTGAGAAGCAATCTCTTAAGCTTATCGAATGCTTCTTGATGGTTGGTCTCCCATCTCCACGTGGCGTCCTTCTGCAGGAGCTGGTAGAGACAGCTGGCATTTGTTGCACTGTTCTTCAAGAATCTGTCATAGAAAGCCAGCATTCCGAGAAATGATCGAAGTGCTTGTTTGCAGTTTGGTGCTGGAGCCTCTGTTATGGCTCGGACTTTCTCTTCGTTGGTGTGGACGCCTGTCTTGTCGATTCGGTGTCCCAGAAAAGAAACTTGTCGCACTGCGCTTACAACACGTTAAGCGGCATAGCTTAGGCGTTACATCCACCGTTGCACATCCGAGAACACGAAGGGACTGGCCTGACCAGGTGCGTAGGAGGATGTTGTCTGTCTCAAGCTGTGGTGGGTCATCTGTCCACGTGGACTTGAACGTGGCCTCACTGATGAGTGTGCAGGCTGCACCTGAGCCGACTTCGAACTCTAAGGACTAGCCATGCACGCGTAGCTGAGTCATGACCTTCTGCGTACTGGACGTGTCGATTAAGGTGCTGAGTTCTTAAAGTGCCGCGTCTGGTGAATCCTGTTGAGTCGTGACTGGTGCTGAGGCCTTTGTCGAAGTTCGCCAATTGTTACGTTTGTGCAGCAGGTTGTGGCTGTCGACGATTTATTACAAACAATGGAACATGAACAGGTTAAGCGGCGTAGCTTAGGCGTTGGAGTCAACAACTAGCCAGCGTTCGATGTCAAGCTCGCGCTCGTAGCCATCTCGTCCCGTGCTTTCGCGCGCGTACTTCGTTGTCTTTTTCTAGCGCGACATGTCAAGGTTAATGCAGAGTGGCCAGGAGACTGTCTATAGCTTGCAAATTTTTCGCAGCTGCCATCGTCACTGGCGTGCTTTTGAACCAGAGAGTAGTAGCTGCAGGGCGCCGATTGTTTGCCGGAGCATGATCTTGATGACAGAGTCCAACGTCTCGGTGCACTGTCGTTGCTCGGCGAGGCGGTGCACTGTCGAAGCTCGGCGAGGCCATGCACTCGCCGAGCTTCGTACGTGCGCCCAATGAACGGCACACGAGCGCTTTTGCCCTTCACCGTGGCTCAGAGTGGAGGCGTTGAGGAGGGTGCACGAGGCCTGCGAAAAAGTTCCACGACAACCGGATAAGTATCTTCACCACAAAAGCTCTCCTAGTCTGTAACAATAAACGCTCTGGGGGCCAAAACCCCTTAATACAGTTTGGATTCGGATTCTGTAAAGTCGCACAACTCTGTCATTCTGCTTTCTTTTCTTTTTGGTTCTTAGAGTACAAGTAATGCTTGATTTCCTGCTGATTTTCATGACACCGAGGCTCCAAAAGTCAGCTGACTACACATCGGCATTACATTTATAATTTGGCGCAAGAGGTCTGCTTACGTATGAATGTATAATTCTGTTCGCCATTATATATATATATATATATAGTAGTGGGGAATATGCATGCAGGCGCCGTGGGCACTGCCATCGCTTCGGCGCGAGACTAGAGCTCGAGCTGCGGATGCCAACAGCTAGGACTGTGCCTAAAAAGCCACTTGCGATCCTCGGACGAGTTTCAATAAATCCCCCTCTCATTTGGTGGAAGTGCTGGGTAACCTCGAAAACTGGAACTCCGAAGCCGGACGCTACCCACTGCTACGACCATGCCTGACGACACTGCCCAGGAAGATACACCTCAGCCTCCAGCGGTCATCGTTTCTGGTGTGTTGCGCCAGTGTGATCCTGCCATCTTTAGCGGCACCGATGATCATGACGTGGAGGATTGGTTGTCATCGTACGAGCTGGTAAGCCGGCACAATAAGTGGGACGACGCCACGAAGTTGCACAACGTGTTGTTTTACCTTACCGGCGTCGCGAACCTCTGGTTCCGAAACCACGAACACGATTTCACCACATGGACTGTATTCAAGACCAGTTTTGCAGAAGTGTTCGGGCGCCCCGCTGTGCGTAAGCTTCGCGCTGAACAAGGCCTACGTGGGCGCGCACATCATGGTGAAACGTTCACCAGCTATATCGAAGATGTCATTGACCTGTGTAGGCGGGTGAATTCGTCAATGGCAGAACAGGACAAGATAAAACACATTATGAAAGGCATTGATGAAGACGCCTTTCAAATGTTGTTAGCGAAGGATCCGCGTACCGTGGCTGACGTCATCAACTTGTGCCAAAGTTTTGACGAGCTACGGAAACAACGCATCCTAGCTCGACGCCCACCACCCACGGAAGATTCGCTAGCAGCATTGGTTATTGGCGACAACCAGACAACTTTGCTGACTCAGATAAAAGAATTTGTGCGGGAGGAGGTTGCGCGACAGCTCTCCATTTTGCCGACCACGGAGAAGCCTTCTCACTCTTTGGCTCCAGCAATCCGGCAGGTGATTCAAGAGCAAGTGACTGAAGCTCTTCCACCTCCATGTCAGCCGGCTCCGTGGTCAGCCGGCTCCCGTGGGCACTGCCATCGCTTCGGCGCGAGACTAGAGCTCGAGCTGCGGATGCCAACAGCTAGGACTGTGCCTAAAAAGCCACTTGCGATCCTCGGACGAGTTTCAATAAATCCCCCTTTCAATATATATATATATATATATATATATATACGCAACGTTCTCTATTGTCTCTATTCGTTGTCGGCGTAGATCCACCGGCATCCGTTCCAGTCACCTCGTACAACCTGGACGCGCAGCTCCCGATCCGGTGGCAAGACAACTGTAATGCAGTCTTGCTGCGTTACGAAGAAGAGCTTCAGGATGCACATTTGACTCCCTTTTCGAGCTGCGTTTTGTCGGCGTCTGCATTGCAACTTGTCAGTCATGAAAGCGGAAGCTTTCAGTGCACCTTTACTACGCAATACGAGAGCGGCGCTAAATGTAATAGTGGCTATGGCACCTACGTTTTGGATAATCATATTTGTTGGAGTTCAGAAACGTATCACACGCTCTACGCGTACCGAACATATCTCAACCTATACATCCTTAAAACATCAAGTGCATCGTTTCTAACGATGCTGGGGAATCATCTTTATTTAAAGTGTCTTACCTAAGCTGCCCTTCTTGTTGACAAGAAAGCAATACGTCACCCCCCCGCCCCACACACACACACACACGTAAAAAAAGGAGCATTTGGAAAACTGTAGGATAAAAATTGCTGGCATAAGAATGATAAACTTGCGGGAGCATGGTTACAAATGACCATTTTCATACTTTGTGCCATTTTTCATAACTTCGCAAAGGCATACCCGTTCTTTCACTCGCAACAACTCGAGGACGAAAAGGCACCTAATCTAATAGAGAGCAATCAGTTGCGATAGAGAAGCACGTGGTAGAAAAACAATGAATAGAGACTTACCTATATATGAGGCACATCAACATCAAATTGCGCTAGGAAAGTTTAGAAATAATGAAAGTCGACGTCAGCGAGGCCAGACTGGCCTCGTCGACAGGCGAATTGAAGAGTATAATGAAGTGCCGAGGGTGCTTTGTTTCAGACACAAACTGTGCGCTAGCAGGAAAATAATGAAGTAATTGTCATAATACATGCATGTGTTATAAATGTGCTTTAGTTTCTTAAAAAGAAAGAGAATGAAGGAAAACGACGAGCAGCTAGCAATTATGGGCTCCAGTGCATCGCCAAGGCCTCGAGTACTCTCGCTACTTCAAATTTTCTTCGCTTTCTGTCACAGATCAGAAAAGGCTCATCGGTCCTCACGCCGTGGTGAAAAATAAACTTTTGCGCTTGTTCGTGTGGGATATTCTTAATATATTGCAGTCAATAACGTGATGTTTGATGAAACACCCAACTTTGGTTTGATTACTCGCGCACTTAGGTTCAGTGAGTCCGGTGAGGCCCACCCTAATTTGATTAATTTTGCATGGCGAGGGCTGAAATTTGAAATGATACAAAGCAGCGCGCTCGCACTGTATTACTGCCCGACACTGGAATGCAAAAAAAAAAATGAAATGGCAAGCTTACAAAGCTCCCCTCTTTGCACATTTTCTTGCGTTCCTTCTAACTCAGGCTTTTCAATCAATTCTTTGATATGCATAGTTAGTGTTGTAATTGCATTCTCAGCGACGGTTTCCTCGAAGTAACAGACGAGAACCTCGAAGGCCTTGCTTTTATTGCGATAGCAATTATATGGACACTTCAACCGGATTTCTGCCGTCGGCGTCGCCGCCGCCGTCGCCGTGAGGTTCCGTATAGTTTCCAAGGGCGATGAAATCGTCGCCGCGCGCCGTATGCGCGAGCGAAAGCGCGCGGGGGACGCGCGCTATCACGGAGAGCGAACGCACGGCGGAAAGCAAACGCGACCGTCGCGCGAAAGGTCGTGGGGGTATGGGAGGGAGGGAGGTGGGGCGGCGCTGTGCTCGGGCACCAAAGGCGTATCTTGCCACTCAATCTCCCAGGCGAAAGCAAGCGGGAAGGCAGCGTGGGAAGGAGGGGGGGGGGAAGGGGGTAGCTTCTCCTCTGCCAACAACTTCTCCTCTGCCCGGCGGTGCTGGTCGCCCGCACCGTCTCTTATCTCCACACGGCTCTGACCTTTGTATGCGCTGTGCATTCGCCACTCAGTTTCCGTTGAAGCGATAGACCGCGCGAACCTGCGCTTGCTGCCAGCGTTTTGACAGTCGTTGGCTGCGGTCATTCAGTGTGATCTATTCATGTTTGCTTGTGCGCGCTGACACCACGATTGTTAATTCAGTTAGTAAGCCAATGTGTCCAAGTTTGTGCAGCCGATAAAACTACTACCCCTACTCCGAATAGCTCTCTACTAATTTGCTATCGCAATCCATGCTTCGCCTTTCGGGCGAAACTGCGACATTTTTATATAATGCAACTCCCACAAATGATTGCCACCGTGTTGTGGACGCCACTTATTGAGATGTGGCATAAAGCGGAGAAGATCTACGCATTATTTTCCGACAGATCACTAGCCACTATCAGATCAGTCCCAGGGCTTTCCCCCTGCCACATCTAAATCTCACGAGGCCTCAAGCCGTGACCCTGAGGCTAATACAAACCAACTCATATCCCACACTCTCCATCATGAGTAGGTACACGGAGGTCTCCCCTCTGTCTCCCGACTGCGGCGGAGTTAGCGATTTTAAACACATGCTCTGGGAGTGCCCCTCTTTACAGCACTACACGGACCACGTATTGATGGCGGAAGCATTTGATTCATTGGTCCAGACCCACGAATGGATTAGTCAACTCCGGGCTGTCCAGAAGGCCCACGACGCGGCGGTGAGGCTTGGCCTTCCAGTCCCAACGTGGGAGCGGCCCGCAGTCTTGCCCCTATAAAAACGGGGTGAAGATTCTTTCGCACCTAAATAAATGTTACCACCACCACCACCAGTAGCACCGATGGTGCAGCTTTTTCTAGAGATGACTGGGCGGTTTCAAGGTGGTGCCAGGCGAAGGTGGTGTGCACAAACGAAATATAGTGGTGCCTGTGAAGGTGAGACGCGCGGCAGATGTAGAAACCTTCAAAGAAAAAATAACATCTGGGAACAAACCAGCCGCTGTCGCCATTTCTGCGAAGTCGGCCGGTGGCGACATTCGTTCTCCTCATTCCGGTTGCGTCTGTCTTCACTGCACTTCTTTGTCATCACATTTGTGCTTCAGCCTCTCCTCCGCGTCCTCATCCAGGTACACGCCGGCGGCCACGGAAACGCCGCTCCCCCGAAAGAATCGATCTTCCTCACTATGAAGCGGATCAAACGCGAACACCAATCAAAACTCTTCGTCCACTATTTCGAGCCGCGCTGTTCGCGTCGCTCTACTTTAGTGGTGAGAGTAGGAAAGTGAGGCTGGTGAAGGAGGCATGGTGTGTCGTCGCCTCCCCCCTTTCTCTCTTTCTTCGCTTCTTGCGCGCGCATGAATGGCTCCCACTTATTGCTCATCAGTGAGAGATGAGCCGCTCACCTGAACAACAAAAATGAAAGGAATGGCGTGGAGGCAATCTAGTCTGGCATAGAACAAGTCAGCAACCGTAAGTGGTTTTGATGTAGAAGATGTCAAGGACCCGACTTTATTCAATGTATATCTGAAGGATTTCTTCCTCCAGTACGGCAGCTTTGCTTTCACTCTAAGGACAAGGGCGGACGACAGGATTCATGCTGATTTGATGGCCGGTTGTCCTTGCGGTATGTGTTCATCCATAATTTGTTCCAGCTCAATATATGTTTCGGCGTGGAGGTGCTGCTTCACAGTTCAGATATTTTGTGCACGAGCGAAGGCTAATCTCAAAATTAATGGCTGTGTCCTAGTAATGGACCTTTCCAGAAAGTCACGTGCGCTCGCGGGCGCAGCAAGCGGAGGAACCCGGATGAATGTGCTCCGGCTCCGCTATCGTCTGTTACCGCCGTGTATTTGCATGAGCGTTATAACGGGTGCAAGCAACAGCAAGCGTTTTATTGCTCTTTCAGGTCCGCAACTGCTGTGCAAACTTCCTGAATGTTTCTCATATGTACAAATATTCCCTCACCGTGCTTCAAAACTCGAAAAATTATCTACGCCAGCACCGTCAGCCAGAGTATTATACAGGGACGTGCGTTTTTAAAGCGAAGCTTTAAATGTCTAGGCGAAATCGCCTGCGTACTAAAAACTATCATCATCAGCATTGGATCGAGCGCCGTTGTCTTCTTCCGCAGCTGGCTCGTTGGCGCCCCTCGGGTTGCGCTCGTGCTCGGCACGCGCTCGTGTCACTGCTCCCTCGTTCATCGTCGTTGTCTTCTTGCACAGCTGGCTGCGCGGCCGCTCATCATTCCAGCGTAGAATTTCACTTCTCTTCTGTCGTCGTAATGGGGAGGCCGCGTCTACGGGCGTATAAGCCATTGCTTAAATCGATACGGCCACAAAATGTGAAAATTTTACGAAAATGCAGAAAATGAATCCTCAGTGTGTGATTACACCGAAAAGATATAGTCACTTAGCTTATTTTTGAGCCGATGGCTTTATTTTTGGCGTTTTTGTGAGCGCGCGTCACCGCCCGACCCGCGGGAGTTGGAAGGCGTGACGTCACGACACCCTCGTCGGATAGCCAACCGGCCGGCTGCGGTCACTCGAAGCGCGCCGACGCCGCCATCGCGAGCATGGATTCGAGTTCTGGTGCCTCTACCAGCGATGAGCACACGTCTGAAGACGAGGACCATTCCAACTTGGCAAGAAAGATTACCGCTTACGGCTACGAGCCTTCCGCGTCAAGCGACGAAGAACAGCAGGCGGCCGTGGAAGTGCCGGTCAGGTTTTCCCGAACCGTAGCGCGAAGATTTCTCTCTGCCCCAGACACTTGGGCAAGAATTATTTGTCATTTCCTCTGTAAACTTGCTTTTTCAAGAGCGCACGCAGGCGAGGCAGCTGTGGGGTACTGTAGTACTGCGTGGATGATTGAATAGTAGTTTATACCGTCGGCATGAGCAACTGTTGTGAGGTATGAGTACCTCCGAGACTCTCACGTCCACTTCGCCAGCCGCCCGACAGATGGCAGCACCTGTCTGGCATTCTCCTCAGTTTTTTCCGCTTTTAGCCTGTGGAGAAGCAAAGCTGTGTCTGTGTGTGTGTGCCCCGCTGCCATGTAGGACTGATCTCGTGAGTCGCGCTCGCGCGCGCTAGCCTTGTATTGTTTTACTATGCTTTGCCAAGATTTTTAAAGACATGACTGCCTTCGTGCTCAGCCTCGAGCATCTCGCCCCAGCCTCACCCTCACACTGCACAAGAAGGCTGCAAGTGAACGAAAATAGTACCGACATCTTTTCGCCTCCTCTTTTCAAACGCACCGCTGATCATTGACGACCGCGGGAAGGCGCATGTAAGACGCACCACCTGCGTGGAGCGCCGACGGTGAAAATGTTTCAGACGGACCACCTGCGAAGATCGCCGAAAGGGGTTAAACAAACGCTGAAAGGGACCGACCCCCCCGGAAACACTGCGACGGCTGTGGCCGACCTTGGCCGCGCGCGCGCGGGGGGTGGGGGAAGGGGGGTGTTATGACATCAAACTTCAGGTTCTGTCGGCGGCCGCTTGGAGGCAAGGTGCAACAGGAAATCGCAAAAGAAAAGTTTCTCGTTCTTTTTTTCATGGCAGGTTGTTGTATTCATCATTTTCAACATTCGAACTTTTGTTCCGAAGCAAAAAACCACCCGCCAACTTTTGTGTCCGTATCCCTTTAAGGGGGTATGAGCCATCCATTGTCTTACGTGACGGACATATTTAATTTTTGAAGCAATTTAATTTCGAAGAATCGCAAGTGGCAGTGGCGGTTAAATGCTACTAACCACGCCACCGAGCAAACTCGAGACATCGAACGCAAGCGAAAACGGCGGACTGCGGGCATACCGTCAATGACGTCGTTCTCGCCGTCGCAGCCGAACGTGTATGTAACCTCATATTTGAGAAATACTTTAATGAACCCTCGGAATTTATCCAGTAATAAACACTGGGGCCGCACGTTTCAGCTTCGCTGGTTAACTATCTTCACGGAGTGGAAGGGCCGACGAATTTTTCCCTTAAAATTTTAGGGGGGAAAAACGTTTTCCACTTACCTCAGCTCTGTCCTTGCTCAAATTTTGCAGAATAGTCGCATTTTTTCGCCCGGATCGTTCAAGGTAACACTTGGCGTTTTTACTTGCCTAGTTTGTCAAGAGAGAACTGCGAAATTGAGTTCGTCTGCACCTCTCAGATGCACTCCTGAGTCCTGAGCAATTATTGGAATCGAATCATCGAAGGCTTATCTCTGCCGTATTGCAGACGGTAGAAGTGACATTACAGGCATGTTCAGACACTACAAACTGCAAGGAGTTCAGGCGAATTCATATTCGGAGTTTAAGGCGATTGCGTTAAGTGTCCCGTGTCGCAGAAGAGCCGGCGTCGGCGTGGGCGCGGGCGCGCCGGCGTCGTCGGCGGAAATAATCATCCCGAACCATCCCGACTGCGCAGGTACTCCGCGTGGCGCAAGGCTTTAGTTATTAAAATTTAATTTCTCGAAACGAAATCTGTCAGAAAAATCGTAATGTACGACTTAACCACAACCTACAGACGTGATAGCGTCGGATTGTAATTTGCAATTGGCATGGAAGGGTACGAATGGATAACTAAAATGACTGATAGGTCATGACATCAATAACATCACATGCTCGTCAGTTACGTCACGATTAACGATAATAAATTCACGTGTGGCGCATATCCGCATTAGTTATGCGGGTATGAGCCAGGGATATGCGGTAATTAGCAGAAACTCATGAAAATCGCTTCCGAAACGCCATTCTGGTGCCAGCGCAGCTCAACAGAGGGCGCCACCACCCCACAATTGCACTCCATTCCTCCTCACTTGTGCAAGAACAACATAAGGGAAACACTGGCGCAGCACTGTTTCGCACTTCCCCAGGTTTCACGTAAGTGGTGCAGCATTATTAGTGCTGGATTTGAACTACACAAGCGCAGAATTTGAATCCAGCGCTTAATGTAGTTCGAATCCTGCTAAAATCCTGCGCTTGTGTAGTTCAAATCAACGGTGAGTTAACATAAGAGAAACACCGGCGCATCACTGCTTCGCACTTCACCAGGTTTCACTTCCCCAGGTTAGTGTGTTGGCTGCTGGTGCTTACATGGTGCTACTTTTTTCATGTGAGCTGTCTTTTTCTGCTTGCATGTGTTCCATTTACACTTGATGCAGACTTCACGGCACACTTTAATGTCAACATGCGCTATTGCTGCTTTACTTCTGTATGTCTACTATTAAACTATTTCCACGGATAAAAGGTCACTAGACGCAACCTCAAGGCGCTAACATCTCCTAGTTTTTAACTTACTTGAAAAGTAACATTGAACCGTAAAAGTAGCCGCCTGCTTACCGTTGCAAAATGCAGGAAATATTATTAGGAGTTCACTTTGTGGCATTGCACATAATCTTTTGCCACTAGTGTCACGTGTGGCGATGTCCAATTGAAACATTTGTAACGCTGTAAGAAATGCAAGTAGTCTAAGCGTCTCCATTTAAAGATGCCCGTAAATTTCTAAATACTTTTATTGCGATAGCAATTATATGGACACTTCAACCAGATTTCTGCCGTCGCCGTCGCCGTGAGGTTGCCGTATAAAGTCCAAGGGCGATAAAATCGTCGCCGCGCGCCGTATAAAATCGTCGCAGCGCGCGTGCCCCGCGCGCCGGGGCACGCGCGCTGTCACGGAGAGCGAACGCACGGCGGAAAGCAAAGGCGACCGTCGCGCGAAAGGCCGGGGGCATGCGAGGGAGGGAGGCGGGGCGACCTGCGCTCCGGCACCAAAGGCGTATCTTGCAACCGGGCTTAAGGGGAACTTGCCACTCAATCTCCCACGCGGAAGCAAGAAAGAGGGAAGGCAGCGCGGGAAGGAGGGGGGGGGGGGGCAGCTTCTACTCTGCCAACAACTGTGCTCGTACTTTGCCCGGCTGTGTCCGTCGCCCGCACCGTCTCTTATCTCCACACGTGCATTCGCCGCTCAGTTTCCGTTGAAGCGATAGACCGCACGGAGCTTCGTCCGCTGCGGCGGCTGCGCTTGCTGCCAGCGTTTTGACAGTCGTTGTCTGCGGTCATTCAGTGTGATCTATCCATGTTTGCTTGTGCGCGCTGACACCATGTTAATTCAGTTAGTAAGCGGATGTGTCCAAGTTTATGCAGCCGATAAAACTACTATCCCTACTCCGAATAGCTCTCTACTAATTTGCTATTGCAATTGATGCTTCGCCTTTCGGGTGAAACTGCGACTTTGTTATGGTAAGATAGATAAACTTAGCCAAGCACTTTATAGAAAAACATTCTTTTAATTAAGGCCCAAAGAACAGTGGAACTTTATACATCTCCTTTTACTCATTTCTTCAACGTTTCACAAACCTCCATCATTTGAACGAATTTTAATATTAATAACGTGATCATATCTAACTACCTTGTAGATTCCACCAGCAATCAATTCAATTCATTAATTTTTAATAGCCGATGAACAGCTATAAGCCTTGGTAATGGGGCACTTGTAAATTAACGAAGAAGGAAAATAGAGAAACAAAGCATGGAACGTGAACAAATAGCTCTACAGGGTAGTGTAAAAAAATAATTTGAACCAAGAACATAAATCGGTAAGAGTGCACACATGGGAGTTAAAAAATATCAAGATCATCACATAGGCATGTTGTGGAGTTAAAAGAACACGCGTTATACCATTAGAGGTAGAACTTGATTTCACATGAAAAACATTGGGTTTACGCAATCTTGGGCGTGACACAAAGAACGCTATATACAGTCGATGGCAACCTCTGACAGCAGAAGTGATTGCGAACTGATTTTACAAAAATAGGTAATCGCGATATCTTCGCCTCATTTCTGGCGAATTAGTGTTAAACATGGGCGATACACGCTTATTGTCATAGTAAACACGTCTTCCGAGAAATCGATCACACAACATTGGAACGAAACGTAGCGGAACATATTCAATTTTGGACGCGTTGTGAAAGTTAGTAGATTTTGATATAGCAGAACCTAACTAAAACTTACAATGGACGAGATAAATATATAAGAGAACAACGCAATTAACATTTGTAAATGTTTTGGCGTTCTTGAAAAGGAGGCCTAACCTTCTGTATCAAGCATTAGCACTGGTTGAAGCATGTTCTTGGAAAGTTAATCGGGAGTCAAACAATATTGCTAAATCGCGCGCACAACTATCTTTTTTCAAAGCAATGTCTTCAAGCGTGTATGCATATTGTAAAGGGGTCAATTTTCGAGTAAAAGAGGCAATAAGTGTGTGAGTTTTATTATCTCGTACGAAGTTGGCAGCACACCACTCGGCGACAGAATTCACATCTTTCTGTGACAATTCACACTCATGACCTGATTCTATTTTGCGATAGAGTTTTATATCATCAGCGTACAAAAGGAGATTTGAATGATGTGCACATTCTTCGAGATTGTTACAAATATGTTGAAAAATAACAGGCCTAACATACACCCTTGCGGAACATCATGAATTGATTCATAAGGAAATGAGTACTCTTAATCAACGCGGATGTGCTTTATCTGCGAGGAGAGGTAGTCTTATTTCAAAGAGCACAGGCTAGAACTAACACCATAAGCCGAGAGTTTATGAATAAGCAGATCATGTATAACAACATCATATGCCTTTGAGAGATAAAAATATACTGTGTCTAACTAACGTCCGTTAGCAACAGCGGGTCCCGCAGCATCAAGAAAACAAACCAGGTTTTCCAACGGTTCTACCATGAACAGACTCACGTACGCAAATCTAGAATAAACATGTAGATAAAAAGTGGAACAAAAATAGCAGAACAGCCTTTGATAACAAAACTTGATATTCGTTCATAGGCAAGGGAATGTTTAGCTTTCAACTTGAGTATGACTGTCGCAACATCGTGTTCTGAAAAACGTGAAACGCTAAAATGCCAATAAAAACTACATTGCAAGTCATCAGAAGTAGGAACATGTGCTGTATTTAAGGAAACTGAAGAAGACTGCATGTTCAGCGAATGCGTCGGTGATATATTGTCGCAGCTCCTGAGAATGTCTCACTAAGAATGATTTATTGCCTTTTATCTCCAGCCGACAAATACTGTGATCCTGTATATACTTCCATGGGGTCGTTTGGGATCACACTTGACGCCCTCTTCGACAAGTATAATATATGCACCATACGCCCGACGCATTATACATTAAAAGTGGTATAGTGAAAGCATAGTTGCGGTGCCCACATAATAATTAAGAGAGGAATGAAGATTAGGTCCAACAACTCGGCGTTCCTGTTTAGCTCTCGCTTTTCCGATTGCGCAATATGTGGAATAGCATGACTACGTATCAGTCGCGGATTACAGTGAAGCTACTGATGATCTTTACAGAATGGTTCTTACGAGTTTTTACATATTTTATTCCTTTTATTTTTGTTGAGTCTAAGGAACGACACTACGTGCGAAGCACCTTTTAAGCTAATGCCCACTGTCAGACCTGTAAGACATAAAAAAAAATAATGATACGAATAAGAAATAAAAACATGGTGACGACGCGAAAAAGCATGTCAAACGTGGGAAACCTGAGCTGCGCAGCGCATTCGCTCTCGTAAGAACTTGGGTAAACACCGGGCGCCGACGGATATCCCGAACGGACGCGGCGTACCACCGCTGGCGACCTCGGCGCTGCGCTAAGCCCGCCGGCGCCTAAATGCACATTTGTCAAGCTTGCCAGCCACGCCGGTGGCGGAAAATACTCGGGAGGGGAGAGCAAAGTTTCGCTACAAAAACAGTGTCGACGACGAAGACGACGTGACGCCCACTTCCTGCTTGCGAGGAAGCCCTCGAGGTCTTCTTGTAAAAACACAAGCGATCTTCGGCACAGCAGACGCGGCTAACATTCGCAAGTAAACTGGCGTACTCGGCGCAACAATGCGCAGGTATTAAGACGCGTGATAGAAGTGCGCAACCAGTGTTGAAAAGCTTGTGCCGAGGGAGATCGCGCAGGGTGGGCATATATATAGGCAGGGACGCTTGCGCCCGCAGCGCTCGATGTTAACGCCGTGTAAAGCGCGGGGCGAAAAAAAAAAAAAAAAAGGCAGCCGCGTATTTGAGACAAAATTGGTGCGTCGTTGAGTGCTTGCGCGCAAGACAGGTTCCCATCATGAGCAAGATGCTCGCCCCACGGAAACTTGCGGAGAAGCACGAACGCGTCGGCGAAGGAACGGGGCTGGCGCGAGTCGAGCGCCGTTCGCAAACACAAGCTGGCGCTTGCGGCGGGGGCTGCAGTGTCGGGTTCGGTGGCACCCGAACAAGGAGGCTCGCTAAAGCGTCGTTCTGACGACGAAGGGGGATGCCGGGCAGGTACACACACGCGCGCACCTGGCGTCGTTTGGATCGGACACACGGAGACGAGAAAGGTAAAAAACGAGAAAGACGCAACGGGGAGCAACGAGCCGAGAATCACGCGGAGCGCTTTTGCACACTTGTCGACCGATCGGCGGAGGAATGGAGGGACCCGGCGAGTCGCAAACACGGCAGCGCATTCCCGATTTCTCAATATCGCCGGCCCGACTTTGCGTTGAGAGAGGGGGAGTAGCGAGCCATAAATTCCCGCCGTGTCGTCGTCCTGCTTTCAATTTCGCTGCTCGTTCCGGACGGCGTCAAAACCACGCGCGCACGAGCTCCGACAAGGCGCTATACAAGGCGGGCGCACACGACGTGGGCTTCACTTCCTCCCAAGAACGGTTTTTATCTGTCGCTGTGCAGCCGACGGCGTTGAGGTTGTGCTGCATAGAAGCGGCGACGAGAGGGTTAAGGTGTTGTGCATGCGCGTGTGACGTCGCAAGAAAACAGGCGTGTTGTGACGCTCCTGCTTTGAGCTGAACATTCGGCTGCCTCATCGTGCTGCGATTGTCTGTGGTGCTCTAGGCCGAAATACTTATAAATTTGTCGTAGGCGACATTTACCTTTAGGCTGAAAATATTACAGAGTTACTGGGATTAGAACGAAAAAATTAAGATTCAACACACATGTCTGAATCTGTTAAGTGAAGCTTTCGTCAAGCGGGTAATTAAAAGCGGTTACGTAATAAAATGCACAAGAAGGTTTGGAACTGAACGCCGTGAATCGCTTCCCACTAGGGACACCATGCACCTCACAGGGGCAGTAGGAGTACGCCATCAGGAATTTCAGTTCTTTTTACTAATATATGCAAGCACTGTAAATAAACGGGACTCTCTTGCATCCGCAATTCATATGTATGTAATGCTGGCCTAATTGTGTTAACCGAAACGTGGCTGCATTCTCACATTGCCGATCTTGAATTTTGTCACCAATTTTTGTTTTATTTTACCGCTGCGACCAGACGACGAGTAAGGGTGGCGATGTAGTGGCGCAACAATATACCGTCAAAATGTATTCAAATACCCACTAGTTAAGATATATTTCGGTTATTCATGAGTTAGCGAATAAAAAAATTGTTGTCGGCGTCTGTGATCGCACCCCTGATTACTCATACAGGCTTACTGACGATCTGCACGACGTTACTAACATTGTTTCATTACGGCACCTAGCCCTGACTTTGTTTTTGTTAGGTGGAAATTGAATCCCCTGTTTCTATAGCCATTTTCAATCTTAGCAAAAGATTTCCTTGATTCCTGCTCAGTCTTTTATTGCGATAGCAATGATATGGACACTTCAACCGGATTTCTGCCGTCGCCATCGCCGTCGTCGTCGCCGTCGCCGTCGCCGTGAGGCTCCCTATAGATAAAATCTTCGCCGCGCGCCGTATGCCCGAGCGGAAGCGTGCGGGGACGCGCGCTATCACGGAGAGCGAACGCACTCAATCACCCACGCGCAAGCAAGGAAGCGGGAAGCCAGCGCCGGAGGGAGCGCGGGAGGGGGGGGGGGGCGCAATTCTACTCTGCCAACAACCGCGCTCGTCGCTCGCCCGCACCGTCTCTTATCTCCACACGCCTCTGACCTTTATGCGCCGTGCATTCGCCGCTCACTTTCCGTTGAAGCGATAGACCGCACGTACCTTCGTCCGCTGCGCGGCGTATGCGCTCGCTGCCAGCGTTTTGACAGTCGTTGGCTGCAGTCATTCAGTGTGATCTATTCACGTTTGTTTGTGCGCGCTCACACCACGCTTGTTCATTGAGTTAGTAATAGTCGGGCCACATTTTCCAACGCGCGCTACACATGCAATGCTGCCCAGATCGGCAGTGCAGCACTACAGGTGTGTCCCTTCGCACGCGCTGCCCACGGTAAGCGCTTCTCATCAACACCACCGTTTCACACGCGCCTTCTCGTGGTCATCGAGTCTCTCTTCATGTTGGTCTACTTACGCCGCAGCACACCTGCTTACTTAATCAGCTCATGTTTACTACAACTCATATTGCTACCAAAGCCGCTCACCTTACTTCGTATGACATTGCTGTGTTGCTATCGCATTCATTGCTTCGCCCTTAGGGCGAAACTGTGACATTTTTTACTTACGCAAATAATAAAAGAGCCTACAAGGACAGCTTCATTTAGCGCTAACATTCTCGACATATTGCCGACGCCTCATGCTAACCTCGTATCAGATATCACCCTCGTGCTTGCTTTAAGCGATCACAGTTTGATATCTTAAAAGATTATCCTGCGGAGCTCCAAAGCTGAAGAAAAATTGGCCGCACATCTGCTTGCTTTGCTGCAACTGACGTCGAAAGAAGATAGTCTTCTGCCGCCCCTGATACGTAACACCCTCTCGTCTCCCCCCTCACGCTCTTACCCTCACCTCTCACTCCTCCAATGATGGATGCAATGAAGAATTCAATTCAAATTTCCCGCGTTCACCCTGCTCTCCCCCCATCAGTTGGGACCTGTTATTACTGTTGGCTTAAAGCCGGCTACAGAGCCGCGGCTTCAGTCGGCTTGTTTTTAACGCGTAGCGTCTCTTCGACGCCATTTATAACGCGATGATTTTTCATTTGTTAACGTAAAAACCAGTCCTACGTGTATTCCTAATTAAATGAACGCGGCGGATCATGGTTATGTGCATATATTTTGCCTCAAATAGGCCTGAGGTTTCCTTTGCGCTGTATAATGTTGACGTGTATGACCCCGTGTTATTAGTGCTAGTAGCTTGATTGGTTTTGGCCGGGCGGTTGAATCGAGTGACAGACAGACAGACAGACAGACAAAGTTTTTCGCGTTTAGGTAGACCAAGAAAGACTATCATCTTAAAAAATATTAGGGTAGCTTGCACTGCAGGCGCAATGCTAAAGAGACAGCAGAGCTGATGGGCACCTAGCTAGTACTGGCTTTCGGGCTAGGCTAAGCACTAAGAAGTAATCCCCAGCATTTTCCGGAATTTATTGATTAGCTATTGATTGACTATCGGTTGCCTATCAAAAGGTATTGGCTATGTATTTGGGCTAGGCTGAGCACTACCAAGTCATCCCCGGAATTTTCCGGAATTTACTGATTATTGATCGATTATTGATAAGCTATTGATTGGCTATCGATTGGCTATTGATGACTGACTCAGCTTTAGTAGTCCCAATCATGCTTAGCTAGACTGAGCCACGCTCCGCTTCGCTAGATCACAGAGATGTGCATTACGCTTTGACCCTTTCTGCAATGCAGCCAGGATCGGCCCACATTTTTTGTCCGCGGCGGATGGACTAACGGCCGGCTTAAACGGCTCCGTTGTTAAAAATCACCAGCCCTTCACATGTCGAGAAAATAGGGGTAAGCGAAGCTTGTCTTGTAGTTACAAGGCGTGGACCACCTTTGTCGGGTTCCTCAAGGGCAATACGACGCTGTCGCAGGAGTTCCGCTTCGTTGGCCCTAAATTCAGGGTCGGCGGCTGTTCGCTGACGTTTGGCCTCAATATACTCGGGGTCCGCGGCTCTCCTATGACGTTCCACCTGGGCTTCGGAAGCCCTCATGCCAGAATAGGCACGTCGACGACGAGCCCTTTCCCGAGCGAGATCCCGGCACCGTTGCTGAAACGCAGCCTGCTCCTCGGCGGAATGCACCATGCGCGGCCTCACCATCCGGGCGCCGAAACTGATCTGAGCCGAGGGAAGCCTGACGGGGCGCACGCCAACCCCTTTCTTTCTCTTTCCCTCTCCGCGATACACCAAACGACCCTGATTGGTAGCGCGCGTCACGTGATTCGGCGCCGGCTCGCTTTCCCCGCACCTGCTATACTCTGGGAGAAGCGGTTTTTTTTTTTTTTTTTTTTGCGTGGAGGCCACCGACTTTTCTGAGACAATACAAGCTTCGCTTGAATGATGTCGAACCTGCCGCAAATTCAAGAAAGCGAGCTTTGATGCAATAAGCAGTGGTCTGCGCGCATTTCCTGACAGATTTTGACACCTCTAATCCCAACGCGCCATGGTACAATACCCATATCAACCCCCCCCCCCGTCTTTCTCTCTCTCTCCTTTAAAAAAAATGTCGCGGTTTACGCGAAAGGCGAATCATCAATTGCGATAGAAAATTAGTAGAGAGCTATACGGAGTAAGGATAGTAGTTTTATCAGCTGTACAAACTTAGAAGGGTTTGGGTGCGAGCTAGTTGGTACGGATCATTCATATTTAAAACAGCGCCAAAAAAAAAAAGAAAACACGGACAAGAGAGAACACAGAACAGCGCTCGTCCTGTGTTCTCTCTTGTCCGTGTTTTTAGGTGCTGTTTTATATATGAATATACAAACTTCGACATCTAACAGCATCAGCAACGCGCAGAACTGTTGTCGACGCCGTCGGCGTTTTGCCCGCGTTCGCACCTATATACCGCGCGCGGCGTTAGTGACTGTTGCCGGTGCCTCTGGGGGCGGCTCAGAGGTTTTCGACGAGATCAGGAGTAGTAGAAGTAGTAGTAGTAGTAGTAGTAGAGGTTGAGGAAAAGAGAAAAGATGCATGTTTCTGGAGCCCTTATAGTGAGCACGGCTCAGAATCTGAGAGGCGGGGAAACGGGGATAGAAAGTAGGGAAAATGGAAGAAGGGGAGGGAAAGGGTAGTCGTCATCGTGTCGGGCAGGGTACCCTCACAGTCGGTCAGCCAGCATCGAATCAGCAAGGTCGCAGAGTACGACCTTGAATACCCTGAAGAACGGGACACTCGTCGAGCAGCGTCGGAAGTCTTTGCCACCTTCTCGCCTCGCAACGTTTTATTGCGATAGCAATTATATGGACACTCCAGAGCGGATTTCTGCCGTCGGAGTCATCGTCGCCATCGCCGTCACCGTAAGGTTCCGTATGACGTCAACGGCGATGAAATCGATGATGATGATAAGTGGTTCTTGAGGGAAAGGGAAAGGTTGGCGCTATCTTCTGCAGCCCTTGAGGGAGCACGGCTCAGCGCCAGATGATGAAATCGTCGCCGCGCGCCAAATGCTGTATGTGCGAGTGAAAGGGCGCGAGGGACGCGCGCTTTCACAGGGAGCAAGCGCACGGCGGAGAACAAACGCCCCTTATAGGAGACGTTTAGCTGCAGCACCAAATGCGTATTTATATAAAAACGTTGCGAGGCGAGAAGGTGGTAAAGGCTTCCGACGATGTTCGACGAGTTTCCCGTTCTGATCTCGTCGAAAACCTCCGAGCCGCCCCCAGAGGCTCTGGCAACTGTCACAAACGCCGCGCGCGTTCGGTGCGAACGCGGGCAAAATGGCGACGGCGTCGACAACAGTTCTGCGCGTTGCTGGTGCTGCTGCATGTCCAAGTTTATACAGCTGATAAAACTACTATCCTTACTCCGTATAGCTCTCTGCTAAGTTGCTATTGCAATTGATGCTTCGCCTTTCGGGTGAAACTGCGACATTTTATTGCGATAGCAATTATATGGACACTCCAAAGCAGATTTCTGCCGTCGGCGTCGCCGTCGCCGTTGCCGTGAGGTTCCGTATGACGTCAATGGAGATGAAATCGTCGCCGCGCGCCGCCGAACGCTGTATGTGCGAGTGAAAGGGCTCGAGGGACGCGCTCTTTCACGGGGAGTGAACCCACGGCGGAGAACAAACGCGCGTTCTGCGCCGTGCTTCCTTAAGGGCTGCAGAAATAGGCGTCTCTTTCCTCCTTTACAATCACCTTATATGTAGAGCAAACGCGCCTTCTTCCGACGCGCGAAAGGCGGGGGGGGGGGGGGGGAAGGAAGGTGACGTTTAGCTGTGGCACCAAGTGCCTATTTATATCAGAGGCTCCTGCAACAGTCGGCAACGCCGCACGCATTTTGTGCGAACGCGCGCAAAACGCCGACGGCGTCGACATTAGTTCTGCGTGTTGCCGGTGCTGCTGCATGTCCAAGTTTATACAGCTGATAAAGCTACTATCATTACTCCGTACAGCTCTCTACAAATTTGCTATCGCAATTGATGCTTCGCCTTTCAGGTGAAACTGCGACCACTTTTTTTATATAAATACGCATTTGGTGCCACAGCTAAACGTCGCCTCCCCTCCCTGCCGTCCCCCCACGGCCTTTTGCGCGACAGAAGAAGTCACGTTTTCTCTCCGCCGTGCGATCGCTCCGCGTGAAAGCGCGCGTCCCTCGCGCGCTTTCACTCGCACATACAGCATACGGAGCGCGGCGACGATTTCATCGCCGTTGGCGTCTATACCGAACCTCACGGCGACGGCAACGCCGACGCCAGAAATCCGCTTGTGGTGTCCATATAATTGCTATCGCAATAAAAATAAACACAGCTGCGTGGATGAGTCAAAACTAGTTCGAATATCACTTGGTGGAGAGCGTATCAAGTTGATTCAGATCACTACAAAAGTGCGCTTAAAAACACAAAGTACGAATTTTCATTCTAATATTATGCCATCAATACTAAAAACAGATACTAAGGAATTCTTGCGCATTATAAACGATGCTTTTGTAAAACATTTTTCTGGCACTTTGAATGTTTGTTTACCTGCCGCACAGTTTTATAACCATCAAGTCATATTTCCAATAAGAATTGACCTAGCTGCTGTAGTGAGTGTAATTAACAGAATTATTCTTTCATAATGTCCGGGCTGCGATTTTATTAGGCCCAAGTACTTGAAGAGCACTGCTGCATCTTCCTGAATAATACTAACAAAGATTTTAACGCGACAGCGTTAAGGGCCCCGTGTCGCAGAAGAAAATCCATAGTCGGCGTCGGTGTCGGCGTAAGCGCCGGCGTTGTTAGCGGGAATAATCATGCCGAACCACATCATCCCGAAGCCCCCCGACCGGGCAGGCCCTTCGCGTTGCGCATGGCCTTAGTGAACAAAATTTGAATTTCTTAAAGTAAAATGCGTCATAAAAATCTAAAGTATGACTTGGCCAGAATCTATACAGACGTGATATCGTCGGATTGTAATTTGAATATACGAGAAAAAAAAGCCTGATAAGCAGCCAGGGATATTTGAATGCTATCGCGTTGCACTCTTAAGGGCGAAGCTTAAGCGTCTTAACAAAACGTTGCTTTATCCATTGAAGCACGAACTTAACTGGAAGGTCAATGCATTTCTCCGCAAAGTTCGGGAATTAATATCTCTAAACGGTGTCATCCTGAGATTTAATTCCAAGTGGATCGGCCTTACGAACTAAACGGCTACAATTTGTAAATTGCAATACGGGCTTTCAGGTAATGAGTTAAAAACGTAATTAGTGAATTTTTGTTGATTAGTCGATTATGCATTTCAATTTTTTGTGCAAGTAATGTCCGCCTCATCGAGTAGACCAGCTCATTAACTAGTATTGGGCTATTTGCCACAGGCAACCTTAAATAAATTTTGAAGGTGTTGGCTGAAGCAGCCTGTATATATATATATATATATATATATATATATATATATATATATATATATATATCTTTTTCCCACTCGTTTCTGTAATGCTTCGGCCCTGAGGTTATACAAAAAAATCCTTTGCGGCTAACGGCGGTGCGTACCATTTTGTGTACTCTTACCCTCTGCAACGAGAAATCTCATGCATGTCTATGCATATCAACCGCAAATGCCACAAATTTATTGGTATGCAATTTTTATGCTTACGCACCACGTCACTCAAAAGCTACGCCAAAATGCTTACTCCGAATCAGGCTGATGCACAGCGTACGACGTTTACGTAGCCTTGTCACGCAAAGCAAGCCAATGTGTGATGCTTGACGAGAGAACAGTGGCGATGACAGGTGTAAAAGCACGGCACGTATTAACAATATTTCGGGATTCTGTATACCTCTTGTGTCACAGTGGGATGTACGTACCCACTCTAGAGGATTCGCTATAAACGGGCACACACCCATTTGCACATACTGATAAGCTACATAACAGAATGACATAAATAAAGGAATCCGTCAAGTATAACTCACCAATAAATTAACACATCGGCGAGCTTTAGAAATACCTGTGAGCAAACGTTATATGTTAAGTTTTTACGTAGGAAGTCATATTTTATTGCGATAGCAATTATATGGGCACTCCAAGGAAATCGTCGCTCTCCGTGCATTTGGAGAGCGAACGCACGGCGGAGAGCAAACGCGACCTCTTCTGTCGTGCGAAAGGCCTTGGGGGATGGGAGGGAGGGAGGGCAGGCGATGATTATAGCTGTGGCACCAAATGTGTATCTTGCGACCGGGCGCAAGGGGAACTTGCCACTCAATCTCCCACGCGAAAGCAAGAAAGAAGGAAGGCAGCACGGGAGGGAGGGGCCACGGCTTCGACTCTGCCAGCAACTGCGTACTTGTACTTTGCGCGGCTGAGGGCTGTCGCGCGCACCGTATCTTGAAAGACATCTCCCCACGGATCTTACCTTTGTATGTGCTGTGCTTTCGCTGCTCAGTTTTCATTGAAGCGATAAAGCGCACGAACCTTCGGTCGCTGCTGCCGCCACGCTTGCTCCCGCCAGCGTTTTGACAGTGGTTGTCTGCGGTCATTGAGTGTGATCTATTCATGTTTTCTTGTGCGCGCTGACACTATGCTAGTTAATTCAGTGAGTGGGCGAATGTGTTCAAGTTTGTGCAGCCGATAAAACCACCATCCTTACTCCGTATAACTCTGTACTAGTAAATTTGCTATCGCAATTGATGCTTCGCCTTTCGGGCGAAACTGCGACTTTTGTTACGTTACGTAAGGTCGGGCATCGTTACGTAAGCCCATTTATTGGTACTTTCATTCTGCGCCCATCTAACCTTTGTATATATATATATATCCGCAAATATATCCGCACAGATACTGAACGACTAGAAGCTTAAGGGCACTTCGTACCATGCACATATAGCTGTACAGCTGAAGAAGGACAAACTATTAAAGAAATATTCGATGTATAAAAAATGAATGACAAATATAGGAAGAACGTTGAGCCACTTTTACATACATGAATGCATCCTGGTGGTGAAAGAAGCATGCGTCAGTATAGCATTACCAATTGTGTGAACCTGTCTCTAACCACACGGACTTTTCAATGACTTGTACTCGTCCTGCAGGAATGCTCTGTCATCTTTTTGCTGCAAGGCGGCCACTTCTGGTGTCATTAAGAACTACTGACCTATACAACCTTAGATTATTTCCATTGCAAGTCTGTTATTTTCAGGTGTCGTTGTGGTTTTGATGACAACGGCACTTGCTGTTTTCGTGAAGAACTATGTAATTGGCGTCTACATTACGCAAATAAATTGCTGCTTCTTGTAAGACATGTAATACGAAAGGTGCGAAAGAAAATCTTTCAAACGCCCGTTTTAACAGGTGCTTAAACTAACATCGCTCAAAAAAATCTTTTGAACAACCTTCCTTTTTTACATGTGAACGAAGATCAAAAAGTTGTGGTCAAGGTGTGCAGTGCGCACTGCATTTTCTGCATTCCGCCCACTCAATAGTAAGCGGACGAGTCCCGGTGCAATGCAATGCCAGTCAGTGGCCTTCGAGAGCACAATCTGTAGTTGCACATGATGGTGATGATTATCGGCATCTGCTTTGAAACGGCGCGGCGACAAATAGTCACCTAGCCTGCTTGATTTAATCAGGTATACTATAGATGTTCGTTATGTAGCATTTTTGTATACCTCTCATTATTCTTTTTCTTTTTCAAAAATTTACCTTGTACCGCTACCTATGATTTTAAGAGATCAGGTCGTATCCATCTTTTCCCTGCTTTTTTCCACCAGTACTCTAATCGTCTCTTGCTTATCTCTACGGCTGATATGTTGATGTTTCCTTCCACTTTAAAGTTGTGAAATCATCAGTTAGGGCCGAAAGAATAGACTGTGGCTTTTCAGAAGCAGTATGGTGCAAAATATAATTAAAAGGCGTTGCGTTCATAGTGGGAGGCATTTACACGGCCCCTGCTACCACGCCTGAGTTCCTGGACGAATTAAACACTTTTTTTGTGTGCTCATTTGAATAATAGTACGAGGCTAATAATGACTGGACACTTTAATTTACCGCACATAAACTGGAAAACTCTCTCGCGCGGACGCACAGAAGTCTCGAGTGCTGAAAAACTCCTGGAAATTATTTTTTATCACAATTTAAGGCAAATTGTTCAGGAAAATACACGAGAGACCTGATGTTCTCAGTCATTGTTAGATCTTGTGTTCTTATCTTGCAAAGTAGCTGCTAGTAGGGTGTCAGTTGAACCAGGAATATCGGACCACAAAATGATATCCGTCGATATACCAGTCGGTACACAAAGTAGTCGGCGATCACCTGTTTTTAAAACTATAAAAGACTACGCACGGGCAGACGATGCAACAATAGTAGATAACTTAAGTCTACCATTTAGTGAATTTGAATGTGTGTCATCTAGTGAGTCAGTAGAGGAACTGTGGCAACGTTTCAAGGGAATCGTCAACCATTGCGCAGATGAATTTATTCCTACCCGCATGAAAAAAACAGAGCAGCATAGCCCATGGATAACTCGGGAAATTATACACACAAAGCGTAGAATAAAACGGTTACTCAAAAATTAACAAAACCCAACCCAAATATCCGATTTGTGTGCTCAACTAAAATTAGCGTTAAAGGAATCCAAGAAAAAGTTCTTTAACGAAACGCTTCCTGGTTTCCTGAAGTCTTCTCCACAAAACTTTTGGAGGTACCTAAGCGATCAAAATGAAGATATAGACCAGATAAAAGGGGGTTCTGAAATGATCACGGAAAAGAATCAGATAGCAGACTGTTTCAATGTGTTCTTCCAGTCAGTATTTACGAAGACGAGAACAGAGCAAGGAAACAATGAGCGTAGTGAATTAAGAGCTTGCGCAATGGGCCCACTAGAAATCACTCAAGCAGGCATATTTCAGCAATTGCTTGCGCTTGACACCAAGAAAGCAAGCGGACCAGACGGGATCCCAAGTGAATTTTTGCAGCGATGTGCTGAATGGATTTCATTTTATCTAACAATAATCTTTAGAAAGTCGTTGGAGACCAGTTCACTGCCTCAAGATTGGCGCAGCGCTGTTGTGATTCCGCTTTTTAAATCCGGCAGTCGAAGTCAAGTTAACAACTATCGTCCAATATCGCTCACTTCTGTGAGTTGTAAGCTTATAGAACATGCAATAGCAAAGCATACCATTCTTTTCCTTGAGACGAATAACTTCTTCTCTTCGTCACAACATGGATTCCGAAGCGCTTTATCCACTGTTTCGCAACTCATTGAGACGTTTCATGATTTTTATCTAGCTTTGGATGCGCAAGAACAAATTGACGTCATCTGCATAGATTTTGCGAAGGCCTTTGATAAGGTACCGCATCGTAAATTGCTTTTTAAAATTCAGAATGCAGGTATTGCTCCAGACATTGTGAACTGGATTGCAGCCTATTTGAGTGGTCGTGTGCAATCCGTCCGCATTGAAAACTGCGTGTCACATTCACTAGAAGTCTTATCTGGGGTTCCACAAGGGTCAGTATTGGGGCCGCTATTGTTCTTGATGTTTCCAGTTTTCTTGAATCACCTGTTAAAACAAAACTTTTTGCCGACGATTGCTTAATTTATTCCACCGTGGCAGATAAAACCGATCAAAGGAAAATTAACCGATGCCTCCAAGGTTTATATGACTGGTGCATAAAATGGGAAATGGAAATAAATTACTTGAAATCGACGTTTTCTCATATAACAAGAAAGAAAACCGCGCTTTACTTTCACTATAAAATTGGCGACAACCCTTTGTACGTACGTAGCTTCAAGTACGTAGCTTTAAATATTTAGGGGTGATCATTCATCATGATCTGTGCTGGCGCCTCCAGGTGGAGGAGGTCTGCTCTAGGGCTTACCGAAAACTGTGCTTCTAAACTGTGCTTCTTGAGAAAAAAGTTGCAGCATGCACCAAAAAGCTTAAAGTTAATTGCGTACAAAACATTTGTTTGCCCGGTTTTGGAGTACGCCTCCTCCGTTTGGAGCCCTCATCAACTCTACTTGCGAGATAAACTCGAAAAAATTGAGAGAACTGCTGTGCGTTTTGTTTGTTCGCGTTATCGGAGAATCGATTCTGTAACAGACATGTTGAAATGTTGCGAACTGGAACTGCTAGAAACACGGCGAGAATAACAACGAATGAAATTGTTTTTCCAGATAACCAGAAATCAAATAAAGATAAACAAAGAAACGTACATTCTTCCCCCTGTAAAACACAGTGCGCGTTTAAACCACAGTGCCAGTATACAACCTTATAAAACATGCCTTGATGGTTTCCAACACTCGTTGTTTCCCTCATGTATTGACATATGGAATGGCCTTCCGGACTGCACTGTAACAGCAGAAAATGTTAAAGAATTTTATGCACAACTAGGATTGTATTACATACAACGGGATACGTAAAAATTGATCATGCTTTCTGTTATTTCTTGCATTTCTAACAGTCTTTACACGTGTATACCTTGTCCAGTTTCCTTGTAGTTTGTGTTTCACAGTGCTTTATGTTGTTGTATTGTCGGTGATGATATTCATATTTATATTTTCTTTGACAATTCCTCTCCTGCAATGGCCCTCAAGTGAGGGCTACAGTATTCCTAAATAAAATAAATAAATAAACCCAAGCGCTAGCACAGAAGCAGAACAGCAGCGCCCCGCGAGGCCCGTTCCGATTCGTGGCTTGCGCGCTGGCTCGGCGCTTATCAACACGCGCTCGTCAGCATGGCCTCAGGAAACGGCCAGCATACACACGCACCGACTGGTTCTGAAAGCCTCATCGAGAAAGCGTGGCTCCGAATCCATAGAGAAACATATATCTAGCGGCCAGTCGAGCCGTGCAGAGGCCGAGCAAGTAAGGGTCCGACCACCCGCCAAGCGGCGTAGGGATGACTGCTTCCACTTCACCTCAAAGGTAGACAGCGTATCATACATCCACGGGGTTGCGTCCACGCCTCCCATTTCCATATAGACGACGATGCAGCGCCGGTCATGTGCCGCTGGTTACGCCCGCCCCACCACGCGTTGAAACGCGTCGCCTCGCCTTTGGGGTAAGTGGTTTCCTCTTGTCTGCAGAAAAATTTTGCTGTTTCTTGCGTTCAGCACATTGTTAGCAAGACGTTTGTTATGCTCGGTGAGCGCATCTTGCACGTGCGGCATACAATATGAGCCGTGATGCCACCCACCGTGGTTGCTCAGTGGCTATGGTGTTGGGCTGCTGAGCACGAGGTCGCGGGATCGAATCCCGGCCACGGCGGCCGCATTTCGATGGGGGCGAAATGCGAAAACACCCGTGTACTTAGATTTAGGTGCACGTTAAAGAACCCCAGGTGGTCCAAATTTCCGGAGTCCCCGGGGACACTACGGCGTGCCTCTTAATCAGATCGTGGTTTTGGCACGCTAAACCCCATAATTTAATTTTTTTTTAGCCGTGATGCCCGTTTATAGTGCCACAGCCACTGATAGTGATAGTATCACGGCCCTGATAGTTCAGTCACCCGTTTGTTCTTGCACGCGTCTTTTCCGGATGAGAACGTAGTACACGTACACCCTGGCAATTCTTTAACAATATCACGCGGACGTCGACCGGACGGCGTGTCAGCGGCCTTGTAGCGGCGAGGGATGGCGGGATTGGCAACTTTGTGTGCGGTCGTGCAAGACGAATTCTAGTTCTAAGGTATTCTGCTGCGCTTCAGGAGTGCCCCTCACCGTTACAAGGCCACTGAAATGCCATGCGGTCGACGCTCGCGTGATATTGTTTAAAAATTGCAAGGGTGTACATTGCTTACAATACGGAATCTTCCAAAAGTCAATCGCAACTAGAGCACTGCACGGGCTCGGGCTTTGCGAAAGCCCGGGCCCGGCCTGGCCCGTGGGCCGGGTCGGGCCGGGTAGGGCAGTTTTTTCACCGGCTCGGGCCGGGCTCGGGCATGGCATGAGCTTTTTGACTCGGGCCGGGCTCGGGTATTTCGACGCGGGCCCGGGCCGGGCTGGGACGTTCTGGTGGTGTGCATGTAACGTGCAGCGAGTTATCCTCGCGCGTCTCGACTCCGAAAAAGCTGTTTCCCGGCGAAGCTGGAAGCTAGCAGTGCTACTCCCTGCGTACTTTCCTTTTCTTCTTCCGTCGTATTTTGCGCTGTTTCAACAGAATGTAAAAGTCCAGAAAGACCGAAGTCGCCTCATACCAAAGGATGCCATTGTATTCCTTGCCTAAATCAATGCAATTAATGCTTTCAGCGCGGCGCATGATTTGCAGTGAGGCGCCCGACGCGGAAAAATAATGTGGTGGCGTGACGATAGAAGTGGATTGGGCCGCATCAAAGTCGCGCCGTCGGAAACTACTAGCGATACTGCTCGGCAAGGTCATTCGTACTACTTCCCGCGCTGGTATTTGCGTTCAGACCGCTCAAATGGTGTTAATAATTGCATATGACATGTATTTATGCCTTAAGAATAAATTTAATTCTTTCATTCTTATAATTATTTTATTTTTTTAATGCCACTCGGTGATCTTTTTTGGTCTCGGGCCGGGTTCGGGCCGGGTTCGGGCCGGGCTCGGGCCTAAGCTGAAGGGGTGGCGGGCCGGGCCGGGCAGGTAACGTAGATTATTTCCGGGCCCGGACCGGGCCCGGGTCTCGCCATAAAACTTTTCGTCGGGCTCGGGCGGGCAGCCCGATGCAAAATCGGGTCCGGGCCCGGGCTGAAAAAATTGGCCCGTGCAGTGCTCTAAATTCGCAACACCTTCTGTTTAAAGCACAGAATTTGTTATCTGTGGCTCACCCACATGAGGCACTCCATATCATATCATATCATGAACGTTTAATCTGGCGCGTCTCGAGCAGTGTAATACACATTTGAGATCGTTTTGTGAAGGCTCGCTGTATAGGCACGATGAATGCGCCTGGGCCGGTTCGCATGGTGCCAGTTCTACTTGACGCGTTGCAATTGTCATGGCTAAAGCGTTCTTGCTGTGGTCTGTGTCTTCGGTCTGTGTTTGTGTCTGTGTCTTTATCAAGTTTGTGATCCAGTATTTTTTCTGTGCAATTCTAATGTAAACAGGAAAAAATGAACGTTTTTGTATCGAACCACTGGTCCCTATTGCGTGCAACTGAGAAAAGCGGCTCAAAAATGACAAAAAATTGCCATAAGGACAGCTCTGATCGCATCATTTTTCCAATATGCAGTAGCTGATTCAACCTTACTTAGTTTCTTCCTGAAGCTTGGCGGTTTTTCCAGTAAAAAGTTAGCGATCTGCGAGTTTATTATGTCTGTATGTATGACACGCTTAACAATGAAATATTAAAGCTCTTGCGCTCTACTATAGACGACGTAGTTGAACATTTTAACAGCCAAAGGTAAACTTGAATCGAAAGCAGTGCTATTGAAACCAAAACAAAAACAGAGCCGAACCACGCGTCCAAAATCGCGGAAGACAAAATTATCGGTCTGACCGGCCGCTCGGGGCTCTGGAAGCAGTGCTGTAGCTCAAAATATAGGTAGGTCATTAGGCAAAATAATAAAAAGCTTGGTGGCGCAACCCACCACTCCGTTTCAAAGGGGACGCTCATAGCATCCATCCATCCATCCATCCATCCATCCAAAATAGCCTACTCTGCACCTGAGTGTGCCATGCCATCTCGGGGCGCGGGAACACGCGTACAGACACCGCGCACGGATCGCGAGCGCTGCATTCATGTATCGACATTCCTGATGTGGACATTTACTATCCTTGGAAAGAGCGAAGCAGCCGTGAAAATGTTTTGCACCATGCCCGAACATATGACAGACCTACGTTCGCAAGAAAGAATATGTATGCAGCCGGACGGCTTTCGAGTGGCAAAGTTCAATGAAACAATACGCAGATACTGCGTTCCACAGAGAACATTTTTGGGGCTCACTTTTAATGCTGTGCACGGAAGGAATACCAGTTTTCCAAGTGCGACAGAAACTAGTCCCTTCACTTTTAAGCGTCCCGAGGTATTGTTTTCAACTGTAGGTCATGTGAAACCTGGTGAAGGCGCCCACTCCCCGGATGAACTCAGTGATAAAAAAAGTTACTAGAAGTGTCTGGAGATAGTCGCAATTTAAACTTTATCCGAGGTGGCATCCATTTCCCTTCGTCACAAAACAACGTTAAATTCAGTCAGTCTTGTTTGATACCTTTGCTTTGGTACTATACATGGTACTTATTTATTTACTTACTTACTTTTTTTATGTTTCCTGAAGACAACCTCTCACTGGCGAGTAAGCGCTCGTGATGGCTTGCTGCTTGGACAGTACTAAAAATTCTTTTCCATGAATACGACGCAAGCGGGCGCTCTCGCTACTTCGATTTGCTAAAGCTAGACATAGCGTCCACAGCGCGCGCAAGGTTTTAGTGAGACAGCCGCCGCTGGAATGCGGCTACTGCGCAGGGATATATGTCACTGGGCGCACATAACACCACTGGCGGAGGGGAAACGCCGCCTCGCGAGGACGGCCGCTGCCACGTATTCTCCTCGCTTGTTGGCCCAGTGTAAAAACCGGGAGGAATATCGTGCATGCGTTACGAGAGGCCTAGAAACGGGCTTCCAGAGGCGTAAGGGCGCGTGCTGGGGAACTCGTGAAGAAAAAAAGCAATAACGCAGCCAGCTCAGGAAAGTTGAGGGAACTTGCACAGAGGCGTGCACCTAAGTATTTTGCACACACACACACACACAAAAAGAAAAAAAAAAAACAATGGACGAGCCAATCTCTCTTTTCTACCGACCCGGTGCCTTACGTATGAAAACGCATAAACTTGCCATTTTGCTTTCTGTATCTTGTTACCATCGTCAAACTGACATTATTGTTTTTATTCCTCTTTTAGGAGCTCACATGTACCGCCAACTTTTTTTTTATCTGTAGTTTCTTCGACCTGACGGCAGAGCACTTTCGTTTCCGCCTGCAAAATTACGATTCGCCGATAGCCCGCCGGTGGCAGTGGTGTAGCTTTGAAACCGAGGAGGACCGATCATGGCGTGCCACCGTTGTTAGCGGTTTTATCGACGAATGTTAGAAAAAAAACTGCCACCCAAGAAACGTTGGTGTGCAGGTGGAGAGAACGGGAAAAAAATGAAAGAACAAAAGTCTGACACGTGCGGGCAAAATGAGAGAATAAAGGACACACAGGAAGGAGAATAGGTCTCAACTCGTTTCCTCGATATTGAACTCATAAATCAGAGATTTCCTTCGATGTCCTGTTTTCGGACAGAGCTATTCGGTGTCTCTCGCACCAGGGAGGATCGTGGCTTGCTCGACGCCGCTGATTTCATTCGCACATTCAGTACCGACACTTTACGGGCGGTCGTCTTTGTTGTTTTTCGAATATACTAAATTGTTAAAAAATGCCGGTGGCAGATATCGCAATGCTAATCCTTAAACTGGACCACTCAAAGAGGCGGACATACTTGCACGAGAAATCAAAATGCGCAATTACTAATCAGCAAAATTGCACTTACTAAGTTTTAACTGTTTATTCTACGGCACATACAACAATTTACGAATTATACCCGGTGAGTTCGCAGGGCGTATCTACTTGGAATGAATTCTGAGAATGACACCTGTTTTGAGCTAATAATTTCCCAACTTGGCTACGAAATACATTGGAGTCCCAGTTATTTTTCTGCTTCAATTCATAAGAAGTGTTCTTAAAAAAAAAAGTAGTGGAACAACAGTGCATTTATACCGCAAGTTTGATTTCGCATACTTGAAACCGGTGCCATCCTAAGAATTAATTGCAAGTTGGTATGCCTGGCAAACTCACCTGCTACAATTCAGTTAATTAGAGAAATTTTGTTAACTAGTCGATTACGCACTTTGATTTTTCATGCAATTAATGTGCGCATCTACGACTAGTCCAGTTCAATGATTAAAGTTGTGCCATCTGCTACAGGCAAATTTTAAAAACTCCATGAAGTATAAAAAGAAAAGAAATTAACCACACCATATAGGTACCCGGGCAGCAGAATCGCCTGTGTCGGTGTAGGAGCAATGGCTGATGTAACTGTAATTAATGCACGGCTCTTTAGTTAGAGAGGCGCACGCTGCACGTACTTGTACTTGCAAGCGAGCGTCACGAATAGAAATAAAGAGCAGCCAAATCGACAGTGTACTTACAGCCAGGCGGGTCGCCATTAGCGCCGCGTCGTTAAGTGCACGAGTAGCTGAGGAAGCAGAGAAAACAACTTGGACGCGCGGGGCTCTCCGAGACGCCAGAAGAAACCAGAGAAGCAGAACAATTTGATGCGCACTTTAACAGCTCGGACGTTAAACTACTGAAGTAGGAAAGTGCAAGAAATGGTAGTGATGGGAAAATGTGCTTTTGGTGACTATGCAGATTTTTAAAGCGACGCTTTCTTTGCTTGCTTTTCCGGGTTTGTCGCGGCTGCTTGGCTATTGGGTAGGTGACTATCTCGCAGATATGTTAGTGGATGCCTATGCAAAGGTTATAGTATGAAAGTACGGGTGAACTCACTTATACAACCTTTGTTCTGCGTAACAAATAACCTTCTGCATAAAGGCTGAACATTTAACGTCAGCTCACAGATATCTCTAAAGCGCACCTATCTGTTAATTTAGTGGTGAGGTATACTTGACGGATTCCTTTATTTATGTCATTCTGTTATTTCGCTTTTCAGTATGTGCAACTGAGTGTGTGCCCGTTTATGGCCAATCCTCCAGAGTTGGTGCGTCCCACTGTGACACAAGAGGTACACAGAACAAGCATCACACATTCCCGTCGTCTTTGTGACAATGCTATGTACACGTGTCTCACACTGTGCATCCGCCTAATTTAGAGAGAGAGAGAAAAAAATGAAGAGGGAAAGATAGGGAGCTTAGCCAAGGACTTGCGCGGTTGGCTACCCTATACCTGGGAAGGGGGAAAGGGGAAGAATAGATGAGAAAGAAAGGGAAGAAAGATGATAGATTGTCATTCGCAGAGTCAGTCGCAGAGGAATCTCCGCTGTCACAAGCGTTCGTACAGTCCAATAGCCTTCAACAAGTGCACGCGGGCTTTTGGGGCCTTTTCCATGCAAGAATGCATGGGGCATGGTCCCAGGATCTTAACCTCCGAGAGCGCTATATTATCTAACAGGCTCAGTGTAGCTTGTAAGTTGTAGAGCATGTCGTTGATTGGCAGTGACATAGAAGGTGCTCTAGAGTCTCATCGCACCGGCACACATTGCATATCGTGCTGCTGGCCATTCATATTAGGAATGAATAGTCATTTGTATAACATGCGACACAATAAAGTTGTTTCGCGACCGGAGAGTCCAGGTGGCAGGCGAAGTCCCAATTTAGGGTCGAGTGAGTGCAAGCGAACGGGGATAGCCGAGTGAGCGCAAACGGGGATAGCGGATATTCTAGTTGACATTAAGCGAGAAAAATGGAGCTGGGCAGGCCATGTAATGCGTAGGATGGATAACCAGTGGACCATTAGAGTTACAGAATGTATACCAAGAGAAGGGAAGCGCAGTCGTGGACGGCAGAAAACTAGGGGTGATGCAGTTAGGAAATTTGCAGGCGCAAATTGGACTCAACTAGCGCAAGACAGGGGTAATTGGAGATCGCAGGGAGAGGCCTTCGTCCTGCAGTGGACGTAAATATAGGCTGAAGATGAAGAAGATGAGTGCGAGCGTGACTTAGTGAAACCCGGTGAATTCCATCGTAGAAGTGTGATGTAGCAAGCAAGGGATTGAAGTTGCCGCGCATCAAACGTTCTTGAGAGTGGTACGGGCACCCACTGATGTTTTTATGAGCCGAGTGAGCAGCTCATCTGCGCTGCCGTTGCCGACAATTCCGCTGTGGCTCGGTAACCATTGAAAAAAAAACGTCATGTTCTCTCTCGAGCTCGGGGTGATGAGCGTACCTTATTTCGTACACTAGCTGCTCGTGTAAACCATTACGTAGGGCGTAGTGCAAGGGTTGTAGGACTGCTTTAGATTCGCAGAAATTGGCACAAAGATTTTGTGGCTGCTGGAGCACGTAACTGAGTGCACCTTGATGACCCGCAAGTTCTCATGCTGTCGACGTAGTATTGTGAGAGTATTTAAATTGCAAAGAGATGGCGTCCGAGTGAACAACCACTGCTTCGGTAGAGCTGTTGGAATTGGTGGAACCGTCTGTGTAAATGTGTATGCGGTCAAAATAAGACTCGTTTAGGAGAAGCAACTGCTTCATGGCTAGCGGTGATAAGTCTGCCTTCTTAACAATCCCAGTGACTGAGAGGCACACGTTAATTTGCCGGAGACAACACAATACCGATGTTGGGTGTTTCACAGGCTTGAATCAAGATGGTATCGAGTCATGGTGTCTTGTCACAATATCACAGAATGTACGCTGTGGTATTCGCATTGGCAAACCCGCTAATGATGGGATAGTAGTCGTGAAAGGTGTCGAATGAGCGCTCTTAGCGTCTCAACGAAGATTTGAGTGGTGATGCGAAGTTTGGAACTAGTCGCATTTTAAGGCACCTCCATTTTTCGAATATTGAAAATCAAACTTATTTGAGGTATTCATCATCAAACTTCAACGCTCAGTTTAGGAATTAAGGAAACCGAGCGCGCCGGGAGCGGGGAAAGGCCGCCCCGCTATCATATGAGATGCAAACGCCCCTTGACGAACAGCGCAATGAAGTTTGAAACTGAACGTCGGCACCAGGTAGCGGCGGTTATACTGATCGGCACGTTCCACCTGACAAGCTCTGCCGCAACCTGTAGTATAAATATTTGCCGTGACAGGTCATCATTCAAATTTCGCCTCACACTTCGACACGGGGCTTTTGCGTCTGACGTAGCAACAGTTCACAGTATTGCGATTCCTATTTTACTTAATAAGCTACCAAATGGAAGCTGAATGCCCTTTTAGATGCGAAGCAGCTTATGGTCGGGGCTATGTCCCTCCCTCCCTCCATCCGCCGTGCGGCGTCCACACCAGCACTGCGCATGCGCATCCTCCTCCCCCTCCTCTCCTTGTATGTATATGTATAGTATATGTACGCCAACCTCCGGCTTCCGGAAGCCGGCTGCTACTTCCGGTTCCGCTTCCGTTTCCGGTTCCGCTTCCGGCTTCCGGAGAACGCTTCCGGCGTTTAGCCCGAATGATCCCCCGGTGCTTCGCCCACTCATCATCATTCACTTCATCCTCTCATTCTCCTCCCGCAACGCCGCGATGAGTGCCACGGACAGCACCAGCGCCAGCGCCGGTGTCAGCGCCGTGGACAGCGCCGCGGAGAAGAGGGCTCGAGCCGCTGCCACGAAACGGCAGCGGCGACAGGCCGATCTGAAAACTAATGGGAACTTGAGTCGACCCCATGGCTGCTTCGCATACCACTCAGGGTTCCCCTACGGGAAGATGGTGTAATTTTTTAAGTGCGAAGCACTTTTGGGGCCCGGGCTGTCGGCGTCTACCGCTTGGTCACGCTCAAAACCAAGGACTCAAAACAGGGTCAAAACAAGTGCAGAATTGATCAAAACTGTTTCATAATTAACTGGCATAATTCAGAATAATTTAAAAGACAGGAATAATGAAGCATTAAGCGCATCAATTAACAGAAATTCGCTAAAATCGCTTCTATCATCAGCAAAGGCTTTGGCTCCATGTGCGTGGCGGTTTCAAGCACAGGTGTCGAAATGGATCATGGATTGCTAAACACAAGATAAACACAGGATGAAACAAGATAAACACAAGGAAAACACAAGGGAAACGCCGGCGAATCACTCCTCCGCACTCCCCCAGTTTTCACGTTGAGAGGAAGTGCATTACCGCCAAGTTTACCATTGCATTAGTTTTATGGTAGAGACGTCAGTCGGCAACGGCATTCGATCAACCGTTTACCCAGTGTGACGTCACGGGCGCCCAATTTATGCTAGTACAGGCTGTTCCGGGAATGGCGGCTCGTTTGCATATGTGCAGTGCGCAACAACGCGACCGAAAGAGGCCGGAAGTAACGTCTGTGTTCATCGGCCTGTCTTGTTCCTCAATAGCATTTTTTGTTCGGCAACGTCAACAAAACATTCGAATTGAATTCTGGGGTTTTAGTTGCCAGAACCACGATTTGATTATGAGGCACACCGTAGTGGGGGAGATTAATTTTGACCACCAGGGTATCTTTAACATGCCCCCAATGCGCGGGGCATGGGCGTTTTTTACGCGCAAGCGCAGATGCACCGTCTGTGAAATAGGCGAGATCATGTTTGTCGCCGCTAGGCAAGCGAGTGCCGGAGGAGGAAGGCGCCTTGAGGTGAAGGGAATCGCGCCCTTTCCCTTCGTGCTTCGACGCCGAGGTGCTCGCCGTGCATGTTGGCGGCGTCCGTACACGCTTGTGCGTAACCCGCATTCACGAAGTGAAACATCACTAACTTTTGCATTTCACCCTCATCGAAATGCGGCCGGGATTTGATCCCGCGACCTCGTGCTTAGCAGCGCAACACCACAGCCGCTAAGCCACCGCGGCGGGTTAAGGAGACAAAACATTTGGAACCTTTATTAGTAATATGTAGTCCAAGAAATCATTTTCCTTCTTTTAAATGAAAGGAAGTTAACGAAATAAATTTGTCAATTACCTCAAGAGGTAATTTCTGCGTTTCGAGACTACTGAAAGAGGAAGTTTCTTCTCTTCTACCGGTAGTCGCTCCTACACTTGCCGCAACGTCCGCTATACAACGCAACAAAAACAAGTGTGAAGGGTACGCAAATGCTAAACTGGAACGACAGAGAGAAAAGGGCTACTATCGAGATAGGTCGCACTGTATAAACGGCAGCACTCTAAATAATGTGCAATAAAAGGGAGCGCGGTAACAAGGAGCCCTAAGTAAATGAAAAACCTTTTTTACCGGCGCATGTCGCTGTGAACAGAAATATCTAATAACGCTGTAGCTGCGCTCCACCATCTAGCTAACTAAAATAAACTAGGCACTATATATTTGACCTCGGTAGATGAATTGTGAGAATGTGGCTAAGAATCTAGAAAAAAAGAAATAATAGAAGACGCAGTTGAAGGGACGCAGATAGCAGGAACGATTCCAGGCGCGAAACAATTTCTTCGAGCGCGCCCGTCGGGGCTGGATAAAGAAAGTGGATGACACTGGCACCGGGGAGATGTAAGCAGGAGACAGAGTTGTGAGCCGAGCGAAAAATACGAGTAAGAAGATGGCATCGCCACCTTTTCTTTCGGATGGCGATAGGCGCAGCAAGCGAGTCGAGCGAGGGGACCGGAAGTAAGAGGGTCATTTCTCAAACGACGATTCAATTTCGTGCGCTTTACTATGACGTCGCCGCCACTACCTCGGCTTGCTTGGTTGGGAAGAGCTCATATATCTTATCTCAGTGAAAATGTGCAGCCCCGTCGAAGGTGCAGCTGGTGCAAGCCAGTACTAATGAGCAAGTTTACTAGCGTGCTGTGTTTCTCAGATGTGTATGCGTCGCTGCTGTATATAGAAGTCCGATGTACGTCAGCGTCTAGGAAAAAAAAACACGAAGATACATGGCTCATTGACTATCACTCAAACAGCTAGTTAAACGCTGATACCTTATTTACGATATTACATAACAAATTAATGTATTGAATATTCCAATATATTTATTATATTTACTACATTTTAGTAATACCAGGGTCCTTCAATACTTCCTTCTGGTCATGAAACTCCCGCCGAAGTTTCATATAGGGACAAAAGCTGCCCCCAGAGGCGCCGCCGTGAGTAGAGGGCACCGATCTGCCGCGCTTGGAAGGGCAGTCGCGCGTTCGCATGGATGTTTGCCATGAAAAACATCTCGCCCACATTTTTATTTCACTGTGTCCGCTAGCTGAACATAGCAGTGCTTACTACTGACCAAATAAGATAGCATGCGAGTTGTTTATTACTTCAAGTCATTGATTGTTAGCAATGGTTCACCCAAGGCTGCCCGTCAAGTGTTACAATTTTGCTTGTGCTCGTACCTATACCTACGTTTCTTGATTCCTGTGTAGGTGATTAAAATCGTGCTTAAATTATACAGTGCGTCATCACTAAGCCTAGCTGACCCACATATTAACGTTGCTTGCGGAAGAAGTTATGGCGTGCCCAACTGCGCGCTGGCGGTCCGCAGCGCTTATTCTCCTGTTAATTGACTGTTTATTCTGGGGCATCGCAAAGCTGCCAATGGGAATTTCGCGCGCAGAACAGAAACGTCTGAATAAAGTCATCTTGGCACTAATTGAAGCAGCAGCTGTGAACTGCGCATGCTAGATATAGGCGATATGTGTTGTTTCTAAGCGAAAGTTCTTGTATTTACGCATACAAATTGAAACATGATCAGTTTAAACCTGCGCGAGTGTATTTTTTTTCATCCATTCACAATTAATGTCGCCGTGACCATCAGTTCAAGGTTGGCGTTTCACTTAGTCGCCCGAAAACACCACCCGAGTCTTTTTATAAAAATACCAGCGCAGATTGAAACCAGCTCGGAGCTTCCATCGTCACTAGGTCATTCAAGACTACATTTACCGATCAAACTGAATAACTATAGTGCTTTTTGCATGTTTCTCTTGATTGCATTTATACTCAGTTTTCTTAATCCAACTAGAGCATAATTTTTTGTATTATTTTTTCTGCCTAACAGAAAACAAGTTTGCGCAGGTCCTTGTGGATAGCATTTTGACTTGTGCTAACCACGCTACCCCTTGCAGGACAGTGTCTACTTAGTAAAAGGGCGGAATGGAGGGCATGGTATACGATTATTAGGGAGTAATTACTAGCAAGCGTCAAGAATGCAAAAGTGCCGCAAGCACTAGTGCACATATGGTTGCAATTAAGATTGCGTTTGATAGACTGGCAGAAAAGTTGGTGGATAGAGGGAGTGAGACAAAACACCAGGAAAAATAATTTGTCACTGCTTTCCTCTCTCCTGTGGCTGGACAAATAGTCTGTTCCTTTCGCGTGTAAAAAAAATGCAAACGGCACTTAATAAAAAAAAATGTGCAAACTTCAGCCGTAGTGCTGACAAAACGTGTTGCGCAGCCAACACTGGCCGAGGAAGTACGATCGTCCAGCATGATGTCTTCAACAATGTTCATGTAGACATTGGCACAGGCTATATTGTCCACGGTGCACACTTCTATAGGTGCTCGTCCACAATTTGCAGAAGGCAAAGCAGCTGGTCTGATGGCACTTGCAAAAATCCCCTAGTCTTTATTTCGCTCAGTGCACTTGGCTCTCGGGAGGTGCTCATCAGCTGTTTGGAGGCAGTCCTTGCAGCTTATTTTAGCAAACTTTCTTGCAATCTAGCCACAAAGGTAATCCGAAATGCAGTCCTTCGTTGACTCCGGACGATTGATATCTTGCATGCACTCAGCCGGCTCCAGTAGTATATCCTCCAAAAGAACTGCCAGGGTATCAATCTGAAACAAATATCTTGCTCTATCACTCAGTGAATGAGATGAATGAGAAATTTTAAACACCAGAAAGCATAATAGATCTTCACTGCATATAAGACGAGACGTGTATTCCATTAGCATCAAGTGGCTAGACAATCATTATCACATTTCTGTACAGTGCACAGCTACTCTGCAAGTTGTTTTGGTGTGTGTTATTAAAAAGTTTACCTGGTTAACAGTAGGTTCTTTATGCTGACAGAGATCTTGCATTTTTAGGAGTAGGCGTGGCCCTTCATTTTAGTCAGCGCTATCACGTTTTCGTTTGGATCACTAAGCAAAAAATAAGCACGTTCATTGCAAATGCCGCGCTTCAAGTAAACCTCTAAAACACAGACACTGTCGTGGTTTACAAAAAAAAAACAAAAAAAAAAACATCAGGAATGGGGGCTTACCGCACTGAATCCGTGGACTTTATGTTTGCCTTCATGATGCACTGATCTATAATGAGCTTACTCGCGGCGCGATAGTTTCTGAATGGTTTCCTGCATGCCACATTTTTCATTTGCCTGCGCATCCGCTTTTGCGAGCTTCCGCTGACACGAATGAAGTTGTTGCTTCACACTGCGAAGTTGGGCCTTCACCCTTTGCAGCTCTGAGGCAAAGCAAACGGCGTGCTCTATTAGGCACTCTGCATAAGCACCGCCAAGGCGATTCACAGTTCGTACTTCACCGGCAAAGAGTGACCAAGAACGAATTTCGTAATGAGAGTGACGCCAATTTGCCTGCGTAGTGAGCAAGTGGCATACTTCAAAGGTGTGTACCAGACTTACCGTGAATTTCTTCTTCGATGCATCGGTGACGTATGCAGTTTTGACGGCCGCAACTTCGGCTTCAGCGCAGTTCGAAGATGCCGCTCGCCGCCTTTTTGCAGGTGGGCGCCGTGTCGGTGCATGCAAACATTCTTTGGGCTTAGGCAAGTACACCGGTACGCCTTGGAAAATCCTCGGAATGGCGCCTTCTACCAGTTTGGGTCGATCGCGTGGCAGTGACAAAACGTTTCCATTCACTGTACACACGTCCACACGAATAATGTCTCCGGCATCGAAATGTTTTTCGCACACGCGAAAACACTTCGATTCAAACGAGAACCCGGCAGTCTCTTGTCGCGGGATTGTTCGCTTCCACCTGTCGCGTAGTTCCGGGTTGGCTGGTAAACAGAATAAGGAGACTTTTTCGTAGACGCCCTTGTATCCGGAGCGGCAGCCTGGCGCACAGCAAGTGTTAGGCATCACTGCTATGGTAAATTACGAAGTGTCGATGTCACTACATGTAGATACACGTTCAGACGAAACAAAAAACAACCACGCACAACAGCACGCCGCGCTGACACTCCGCTTTCCGGCGGCAGCGGCCGCCTTCCCCGTCGCCCTTCTAGCGACGCCAGCGCCGCGGCGCCGCAACTGCGGGCGCTATATGAAGCTCTCCCATAGCGTTACGCGGGAGTTTCATTACCAGGAGAAAAGTATTGAAGGACCCTGGTAATACCTTTCCAATATGACATTGGATGGAATCAGCTGGCGCAAGACAGTGGAATCGGAAATTACTGGGAGAGGCTTTCATCTTGCAGTGGACATAAGTAGTATGATGATGATGGTGATGATAAGGACAATGATGATATTTAGTACACTACACAATGTATTATATATTATTCCTTGAAAATCATAGGTCGCCGAATTTGATGCTTAAGCATGAGCCACATGTAAGATTACCGACGTGCTTTAAGTTTGCTGTCACTGACTTAAAGGCGGATCCAATTCATGATGCGTGACCACTGCATTGGCTTCCCATTGCGTTCATTGCATCATTGGCTTCCGCCTTGACAGTAGAAAGTTGCGCACGTACTCGGTACCTCCAGCACTCACCGAGCCGCCAGTTCGCTGCTGCATCTGAGGGAACAGCAGCTGGCCCAACAGCACACCCTCAGAGAGCACACCATTAAAGAGCACTGAGCCACCGTCATGCACCGAGTTAGCAAGCTTCCATCTACACAGAGGCATAATCAACGTGTATGCATTTATACGCTATCACGTGTATATGCCACGTGCTAGTTACATGTGCTGTTTATGTACGTTTAAATTTCAATTAAAAGCATAAATCGCTCTCGATATGCATTTGTAATCTCCGATTGTAGTGCGGAAGTCAGGTTTTTCGGGCAGTAAGAATGGTATGGCTGTGATCGCGATTTTTCTCTTTAGTGTCCCTTTAAGCATTGTATTATAGCTGGGGCGGTCCATAGATGTGTGACACTGCATTGGCTTCCCATATTGCATCATAAGAGCACATCTGAGCTGGCCCAACAGCACACCCTCATTAAAGGGAACCGTATGCCCGTTAAACTTCAATCTCCAGTAATACTGTATCATTTATGCTATTATACACGAGTTACATGTGTGTATGTGAAATTCAACATTGTCTATATATTATCATTAGAAGTGGTGGTTATGAGGCGTATGCGATTTTGCTTATATAGCGGGGTCATAGCACAATAATAATATCCAGCAGGTCCTCGTTTCGATCTTCACTAAAGTCGATATACAAATAACTTTTATAATACGAACGAGTTGGATAGTTGGGATAATTTTACGCATTCTTCGTAGTGAGTCGGCTACTCGATAACGGAAAAGTATAGTAATCATATTTGTCCTCTGTTTCTCGTCCTACTTATACTTTGTCCGATAGCTGACTAACTGTCTAACCAAGATGAGCACGAGCAATAATACTACAGAGCAACAGCATGTACTTGGAGCATGCTCGAAAATAACTCATAGGAACGCTCGATATGCCGTGACTTCAATCCGAATTGTTTGTAGCACTCTTGGAAACGCTTTTGTAAGAGGAGTAGTAGAAAATTGTTTAGATGCAGCGTGCTAACAGCGCAACATGTAGAGCTCACTTGCAGTTTTGCACCAACACGCACATACTGAAATGAAACGAATTTCGATGGGCCAGCACACTCGCCGCAAGACAACCACCGCTGTCTGATGTCATTGTCACTGCTTCACTACTTCTGTCAACGGAAGTCTTGAGCTTCAGTAAATGGGTAAGGAAACGAAAGGAGGCCAAACAGTGATTGATTTCGGCACAGCACCACAGAGCGCCAAAGAAACGCTTGCGAGGCCACGATGGGGGGCAAGGGTGAGGCGCGCAGTCGGCGCTTATGTTTCACTTCTCGCATTGTTTTCCAAAGCCACCACGGCATCGCAGCACCTTGTAATCACGGAACTTGATCGAAGAGTTTATGACCCGTCGCAGCGGGCGTGCCCTTTCAGGAACTGGCACCCTTTTCCGTTATCTCTCGGAACCTGGCTTCACTCTACATAGAAGGCAGAAAAAAGACAGTGAATGAAGAAAAATGGTTTGGTTCTGCTACGCTTTTTGCACCGGAACCGGAACGAAATTAAAGCCGCTGACGCGAAAAAAAAAAATGGACAGATAGATAAAGTGAGAGAAAGGTCATGACCCTAACGCCAAGAGGTTCACGATGCCGATTGTGTATCATTGCAAAAGAGAAGAGAAACTGAAATGAGGACGAGAACATTTTCTGCTTCCGGGACAGAGCGATTACCAATGAGGCGACACATGTCGTAGCAGAAAGAAAACGCGGCGAGCTGAAAGCCAACAGTTTCATTTCGAGAGAGTACGGAGGCGCGTTGATGTTCTTAGACTTGGGAATCGAGGGCAAGGATCCATTTACTTATTTACCTTTCGAATCGTCCGACGACTGACTACAAAGGAATGGAAATACAAAAAAAAGGAAGTGCATGACTTGAAGAAATGAATTTCTAAAAGCAGCAATTGAAGATTCTCTCCTTTAGGCATCGTTAAAAGCTTACGATTGCAAGAGCTGCAAGAAGTATGGCTACACTCTTTTAGAACAAGCAAGAGGAAGTTGTAGGTATAAGCATGCGGGCGCACGAATTAGAACAGAGATATTATTGTGAATTCAGGGGTTATACGTGCCAAAACCACGGTTTAAATATGAGGCACGCAGTAGTGGGGGACTCCGGATTAATTTCGACCACCAGGAGATCTTTAATGTGCAGAGATTATTGCAGTTCGAATAGAAGTGCTGCTAAAAAATTGACGTAGAAGCCCGTGAACGAGGGCGAAACGTCCCTTATTTCTCTCGTTCGCCATGACGTAAGATATTTCTGAATAAAAAAATGAAAAAAAAAATCACAAGGAATGCTCACCATTGGCGCTAGACATTTTACTTCTTTCGTTTCTTCAAAAGCAGATTACGGAAATAACAGGAGAAGAAAGCATGCAGTGGCAATGGCGGTAGCTTTAAGTTGAACAGAAAATGACGGACGAGAGCATAAAAATATTATATATGTTCAAGGACCCTTTTTCCGTTGCGATGTGCCCGTTATTGTAAAGGAGCTCATTGCTGCTCGCTGAAGATGATGCCGAGGATACAGACAATGAGTACGCCCTACCGCTCCGTGATCGAGCCTTGTCTGATTAAAACCATATCAGAAGTTTCTCATCAGAAGGCATAAACACGACGAGTTGACTGCGCTTCTCGGTGATTTCCCATTTCAGTTTGACAATGTCATGATTACGGAAACATGGTATAGAACAAATGAGGAGGTATTTCGTATGCCCGGTTTTCAAACTTTCTTTTTGAATCGTTCTGATAGGTGTGGCGGGGGGGTATTACAGCTTGTATCTGAAAAAATTTCTTGTAGCATGCTCCCAAGTTACTCTGCAATGACACTAGACTATGAAGTGCTAAGTCTGGAACACGGAGTAAGATAAACAGGAGCGCCGACTCCGCCGCCGCGCAACGCATTCGCTCGGGACAAACCGTGCAACGCAAATTATACATCGCGTAGCGCCATCTGTCGAGGCGCGTGGAAAACACTCAACAGCTTGCGTCCATGTGCGCATGCGCTGAGTGGCGGAGACCGGCGGCGACGGCGCCGCAGAACCGGCAGCGCGGCACCCGTAGAGCATGTCGTCTGCTAAAAACGTGGACCCTCGGCCGTCTCAATTTGACAGCAATCAAACACAAAAAAATATATGCGCACGAATAATAAAAGCGCAAATAAACACGTGGTAGCGCTTTTATGCACGTATGCGAAACATTTTTACATGTCTTTAGAGGAAACAGACGATAAATGATGTTTTACAAAAAGACACAACAGAAGTACTTGTTTTTCACTCTAAGTCTGCGCGGAAGCGAAGGTGCGAAATTTCCGTCGTCCTCGCTTTGTTTACCATGTCTGCAGTATGTTTATTCATGCCTGACGAAACAAGGTGTCTTGATGGTTGTGCGTGAAGAGACTGAGCAAGAGGACAGTGTTTTGCTCCCGGGTGTAAATCTGGGTATGGCAAAGGACGCGAGAAGTTTTCGCTCTTCGCGGCGCCATCTGATCTTCAACTACTGCACCAGTGGCGTAAAAAATTCCTGAAGGTAAGCGAGCGCTTAAAGCAATGGACAAAATATGTTCGCGACACTTCGAGAAGCAGCTTATGCTTGATAGTTACTGCAGTAGAGACAGAGGCGATGTCCTGCTAGATGTAAAGAAAGCGCCTCGACTTCGAAGTGGAGCCGTTCCTTCAATTTGTTTAGGGAAGCCTGGCGTAGCTCAATGATGCTGAATGCCAGGAGGAACCAGAAGACGCCAATGTGGAAGGACGAGAGGAGCTCAATTTAAATTTCCATACAACTACACACAGTGCAGATGCCTTTCCTTGTCCAGAGACATGCCGTAATGTAGAGAGAGAAAAAAAAAGGGAAAGAAAGACAAGGAGGTTAGCCAGTGTAAATACCGGCTGGCTACCCTGTAAATTCTCAGCCTCGCGTTCGAGATGATTCCCCTAGTTATGTAGACACATAATCAGAGCTTCTCTTCTGAAATATTGAGTAGGAAACACTGGCAGGAATTCCCAATTATTATGTTTAATGAGAATGTGGCGATTCTGCTCGCAAGAGAACCGGGCGACACGAAAAGCACCGCGACAAACAAAGAAGCAAGCGAAGTATCTTAGTACTTGATGCGTGCTCAGATAAACAAAGTGATAAACGTCAGCTTTTGCATAAAAACTTCTTTTCGTTGTCGTCTGTCATTGCTTGAGACCACCCGAACTGCCGTTATATCGCCTTACCATTTGCTATAGCTTTACTTTCCGTCTTAGTTTCCGTAATTTGCTTATTTTCTGTTCCTGTGCCTTGTAAAGTTTCATGTAGGCCACCTGACAAATGCCCTGCATTTGGCCTGTATAAAATAAATTGAATAAAATGATACATAACTTGTTTCTCCTGCTAACGTCACTCCGTGAACCGCAAGAGCTATGCGCGCTACAGGCTTCAGGGCATGCGCGGGGCAGCTTACAAGCAGGTGCCGCGAGGGAGTCCCCGCGCCTTTGCCCCTTCGGTTTGTTGGGCCCGCCTCTCTGCTGCAGAGTTTTTCATAATTCGTAGCGCCGTCTGGCGAACACGCCATGAAGCAGGAGCCGGCGTTGCAGAAAGTGTCCCTTCCAGACGAGCCGAGTCGGCGCTCCTGTCTTATCTTACTCCGTGGTCTGGAATCACACAGGTGTGTTTTCACTGTTGTGTATCGTCCCCCTGGTGGTGACATTGAGAGTTTTTTCACATTTTTGGAAGGGTTGTTGTGTTTTGTGTGTACAAATGACCTACGACTTGTCATCGGCGGTAATTTGAATATTAACCTTTTACTAAGTACGCCGAAGTCATGCAGACTGCGCATTATCCTCGATTCATTTGGCTGCAAAAACGTAATTACAGCGCCCACACGCACTTGTGCTAACTCCGAGAGCTTGCTTCACTTGTTTATCACAAATAGCGCAGATGGTTGTGTACAGTCGGGTGTAATTGCAGGAAACATAGGTGACCATTCGCCAGTGTACATGTTCTGTAAAGTGAATCATGCGTTTAGGAGCTCGCATCATTCAGAGTGATTTCTGGTTCAAGTTATTAATCTGAAGACTCTAAAATCATTTCGTACAGAAATCGAAAAAATAAATTTCGACTCTGTGCTTGATTGCACAGAAGCAGATGAAGCTTACAACATATTCATGCGTACACTTCTGAACGTTTACGAATACTGTTTTCCGTGTAAAAAAGTCAAAAGGTCGAAAAAAATTAGGAAGCCATGGCTTACAGATGAATGCCTCAGAATGATCCGCGAAAAAAATATGCTGTATGCAAAGTTTGTGAAGACTCGAGAATCCGCGGACTTCACCTCTTTTAAAAAGCACCGAAACTTTGTGAATAAATTTCTGAGGAACGCTAAGAACAAACATTTTCAACATGTCTTTAGAGCGGGAACTCGGCGTGATGTCGTGTGGCGCGAAATAAACAAACTACTACTACCTGAATCTCGTAAACAGCAGGAGTTAGAGCTAATAGTTGATAATAAAGCAATTAATGGTGAATAATTAACTGACAAGTTTAACAAACACTTCACGTCATTAATCTCAAGCACGCATGATGTAAACATGACTTCCTTTCTAAAAGAACCAAACAGCCACACTGCCTTTTTCAAACCTACAACACCAGAAGAGGTATACTTGGCATTTACGTCGTTAAAGAACAGCACATCGCGCAATATAAATGGACTGGAAATTAGGCCCATTAAATTTGTGCTAGACCTTTTGTTGCAAGCGCTTACTCACATTTTTAATCTTTGCTTATCCAGTGGCGTCTTTCCTGAGAAAATGCAGCACGCAAAAGTGATCGTTTTATTTAAGTCCGGAAACAAGAACGAGTTAACAAATTATAGGCCAGTATCTGTACTTCCTGTGATTTCTAAGGGCCTAGAAAAAAATCATTTGCAAGAGGATTACGTCATTTTGTGATAAGCACAGTATCTTATCAGATATGCAGTTTGGTTTCCGGCATGGGATGTCTACAGAGCTTGCTCTGCTAACGCAAAAAGAAATAATCCTAAATAATTTCGAAAGTAAATTGTTAACACTAGGCATTTTCATTTGCAATCATATTAAACTTTTGCAATCATATCTTCAACACAGAAAACAGTGCGTCGCTATTGGATCGAAACTTTCATCACTAAGAACATTAACACAAGGTGTTCCCCAGGGAAGTGTACTTGGACCTATTTTATTTAATCTTTATATTAAACATATCACAAATATTAGTAAAGATGCACAGTTCGTAATCTACGCCGATGATACTAGCCTTTTTTTTTCGTTCATTTGACATTGTACATCTTAGAGCACTGCACGGGCCGATTTTTGCGGCCCGGGCCCGGCCCGGGTCCGTTTTTACATTGGGCAGCCCGCCCGGGCCCGGGTCAAAAAGCACAAGCCGTGCCCGAGCCCGGCCCGAGTCCATGAATAAAGTCCTCTACCCGGCCCGGCCCGGCCCGTGGGCCGGGCCGGGCCCGGGCTTTCGGGTAAGCCCGAGCCCGTGCAGTGCTCTAGTACATCTTATAGCTTTAGCAAACACGACTCTAAACTTATTGCAAAAGTGGAGTAACTCTAATTCCTTAGCGATTAATACGAACAAAACTAAGGCTATACTGTTTACACCTCCGCAAAAGCACGTAATCTGTAACTCTGCTCTTTATCTCGGCGTAGAAAGGATAGAACTAGTAGATAATGTAAAAACGTTAGGAGTGATTTTTGACAAACATTTAATTTGGGATGCACACGTATTATGTCCAGCCTGGCAAGAACATGTGGTAAATAATTTGCCGATTACGACACATGCTGCCTTCTAAAATAAAGCTGTTGTTATATAACAGTCTCTTCGTTCCACATGTTAATTACTGTAATCTAGTGTGGGGTACGACATCGCAAACAAACATTCATAGTTTAAAAGCACTACAAAAGAAAGCCGTCCGGAATATTATTAATGCTCCATTTGATGCACATACATTCGAAATATTTCGCGCTCTTAATGTGTTGCCTATTGAACACTTTTATGAATATAACCTTGTCTTAAAAATTAAAATATTTTTGGTCTAACATTACGGTTTTCAGAAATTTGTGCAACCTAACGGAATCAACGGTAGTGTTGTATGAATTTAGAACCCGGAATCAGTGGGTATTGCCTTTCTCAAGAACCAATTATGGTTTGAAGCGATTGCGGAACCAAGTTCCAAGAATACTAAACTTGTTATATGCTTCTCATACTGAGCTGAACATGATTAAAAGAAATACATTGAAAACAAATTTAATAAATAATGGTAAAGTTTTATAAAAACCACATTTGCAATCTTGCTTACAATGTCTCGAACCTTTCTATATTCCCTTTTGTTCCGCTTCTTTTTTGTGAGTGTACCACTGGATAATGCCGATATTTCACAATAAAACCTGTATAGCGTAAATCTTAGCGTGTATCTACATTTGTGCATAAAGAGCCTTACATATGTGCGAGTAAATTATACTTCTTGAATACTGATGTTTGTATATGTATAGATGTGAATATGTTTTGTAACTTCTGTAACCCATTTTTGTATTTATATATGCGGTAACTGATGCCAAGGAAAGGGGAAGGAATCCCGTCAAGCTGCTTTTATGCAGCTTTTTGTTCCTTGCCCTGCATTTTTTTCTCTTTGTCTCTTTTTTCTTCTTTGTAAGAAAGGGAGGAAAAAATGCGAAAATAAAGTTGAAGTTGAAGTTGAAAATAAAGTTAAAGTAGTTATTCCGGAGGGTACTGCACATGTGCGAAGAGCGTTTCCTAAACATAAAATAGACCCATGTATGCAAAATATTTTATAATCTGTGACGTCATGATAATGCAAGAGTGAAAAAAAAGGATAAATTCTTTATCGTTTTCTCCGCTCATAAGCGACCTTTTCCTGCCTGGAAAATTTTACCACTGACCTTTATTCGAAGCCCATTCCGACTGACACGAACTTTCCCCCGGAAACACCTGAGCGAAAGACTTAGCCAGCTGTATTTCAGACACTGACGTCTCCGTTCAGCTAGAAATGGCTTGTCCATTTCACATCACTCAGAGCAGGACCGTTTTTTTTTATTTCGTTTTACCTCCATGTACTTACCGGACTTTCGCAAAGTCGAAGCAACTTGTACTTCCTATAATAATAATAATAATAATAATAATAATAATAATAATAATAATAATAATAATAATAATAATAATAATAATAATAATAATAATAATAATAATAATAATAATAATCAATCAATCATTTATTTATCGTGCCCAGGAACAACCGTGAGGTCTGGGTACTGGCGCACGTATACATAGAAAAAAAAATACAGCAGGGGAGTATCAGCGAAAAAAAAACAATGAATAAAAAATAACAATCTTGAAAAGTGTACATACATGTAATAATAATAATAATAATAATATAATAATAATAATAATAATAAGATAATAATAATAATAATAATAATACTAATATAATAATAATAATATATAATAATAATAATAATAATAATAATAATCTAGATGCCTCCGGACAGCTTAGCGCGACTGTACTTAGTGTGAAAGGACCTCATTCCAATGATGCGATGACATTTGGACGAAAGGAAATAAACAAGCAAGAGAATCGGCCTCTGTGAATCGAAATTTAAAAAAAAATCTATGTATTTTATTTTATTCTTTATCTGTAAAGACTTGTTCTCATCCGTTTTCTTTCTTTTTTTAACCTGAATTGGACGCGTGACAGTGCAGTTTCGTTGACTTTTTTTTTTTCACACCCTATTCTGTAAGTTTGCTCGTTCCCTGCGTCTCTCTATTCTGGCTTTGACGTTACGGCGTACCTCTTGCTGCTCACGAAATTCCGCCTTCTGATCATCTCTAATGCACCTGCATTTCGAAACTGTCACACTTTAGAAGTTTTAGTTCCTCATTCCAGGGGATAGGGACAACTTACTATCTGCGTTGGTCTAAGGTAGGCGTCTATTTTTCTCACAATGCTGTGAGAAAGAAGAAAAGGTACGTGCTTCGCGATCGAGACATGTCCTTACCAATAATAATTTGAAAAAGCAATGCATGGAGGCTCGTCCTTGACAATGTGTTGGTTTATCAAAACTATATTTGCCTAGTTATATAGCGTTCTTTAGTACTCCTGTTCAGGTAGAATAAATAAATAAATAAATAAATAAATAAATAAATAAATAAATAAATAAATAAATAAATAAATAAATAAATAAATAAATAAATAAATAAATAAATAAATAAATAAATAAATAGGCTTCGCCTTACAGATAGAGACGAATGCGCATCAGTGAAATATTCAGATGACCGTCTGTCTTTTTGTTACAGAATAAAACAAACCTGACACTAATAGTTTACGGAATTCTATGAAGAATTAGGTAATATGTGCACTGCTTTGCTTTTAATTATTTATTTATATATTGCGCGTATGTAATTTATTAATGAAAGCTCTGCAAGCGCACGAAGGGGGGGGGGGGGGGGAGTTCTTTCTGCGCTTCTTTGCCTCTGCCATACATGATGAGTTTTACATGGATGTTTATTTGACTGGGGCATGAGCGGTGGACATTGACCCGCCATTTGATTGTTTCCATTCCTACATGCTTTGCAGAGACTTTCCATTTTTTTTTTCTGAAGTCGAACAAGTTCATCAATAGTTTATAATTTCTTGTCAACAATCACTAGCACCAGTGAAACATGGCAAGTGTTTTACTGCCAGAAGCAGTAATCACTTGGAGTACAGAGCTCAATACTGCGTAACATCACGTCTAATGCATAATTTAAATTGGTCTCATGAACAGAATAAGAGAGATGCAGAGGTAAGATTTGATATAAAGCTTTTTTTAAAAATTCAAAGTAGTGAGGTAACTGGCATTCGCAATTGCTAACAATAACAGATGAGCAACAAACTTTCGCTGCATTTTCGGCGTAATCTCCGGCCCGGCATTCGCGTCGTCGTCGCCAAATACATACAACTGACGCGCCAGGTTACGGCTACTCGAAGCCGAAGTCTTCCCACCCTAGGTGTGGTTCACAAATCTATACAGGCAAGTGAACAGCAGGGGAGCACAACCTCTGAGACGAGGCAACGCGCACGTACTACATATCGCGTGCATATCGCGGAAGCCAAGTGCAGACGAAGATCCAGGCTGAACCCGAAAAACAATACGAATTTTTCATAAAGGACGAGGGATAACGGAACTGATTTTCGACATCCAAGGGGACATGATCTAGCTACACTGCGCACCACTCTAAATACGCCGAGGCCGAGTGTATCTAGAGGTTGTCAATGACATTCTTTGTGCGTGCACAGCGACCGATCGCCGCCATCACGTATAAAAAGTGGTATCCGGGTTTAGACACCTTTGGATACATGAAACGCACTGGTCATTCGGAATGCGCCTCTCAGCGCAGTAGTTACTCTCTGCGTTCATTTTACCAAGGAGAGGTCTTCGCTGTCTTTTGTCAGTCAACGAAGAGCCGTCGTGATGGAGCCGTCGTCGTGAAACTTAACGTCGACCTCGCTGTAGTGCCGCAATTGTTGCCGTCTCATCGTCTTCGCCCTTGTCATGCCGCGAACAGAAATGGAATATAAAGCTACATGTGAGAGCCGAAACCGCCGCTTGTGCAAGGGAATCGCTCTGGCTGCGATGCGTTCAGTTGTACCGCGCTTGAATTCCTTGAATAGTTCAACATCCTGCTTTATCCGCTATGGCTGGGAGTGACGTTTACAAAGTCTCGCTTCTCGCATCGGGGTGGCGGACACGCCTAGTGTGAGGCTGTGGTTGCGATGGGGCTCTTGCCTGTGGCTGTCCTCGCTACGCTTTACAGAGGCAATCGCACGCAGTCGCGATCGACGACCGTTATTAGATCAAATCATTTTTGACAATGACTTCCTTAGCCATCGCAGCTGTAGGCGACGAAGGCATTATTACAGTTGTTATATACGACAGACCTACACAAGTGGCTGTAGCCTGAAGTCGTGTTCGTAGTCCTGCTGTGCTGTGATAGTCTGCCGTGATAGTGACTGATCGTGTGTCTGTGCTTTCTAATGAATTTACCTCTCCCGTTCCCCAGTGTATGTGTAGAAAACCGGATCTTCCCTTCTGGCTAAGCTGCGTACTTTTCCCCTTTCTTCTTCTCTCTTTCTGATTGAGGTGATATTAGCTTCTAACACTTCTAGACAATAATGAAAGAAACTTACAAAAACTACCGTACACGTTAGAATCTGTTTGAACTGAAGCTTTTGAATGCATAAATGTTATAAAAATTAACATGATTCGTATACTAACGTTTTAACTGTCATCTGTTCAACGTGTAATGCGATGCAACGTTTATGTTTATAAACTACACAGTACACACACTAAGCCTGAATGCAAACAGCAGTTCATGAGAATGTGCACTTTGAGGCGTCGATGCTGTGATTTTACATGGATGAAGGTGATAATTGTCGAGGGAAGATTACTGAATATAGACGCATGCTGAGAGAAGTACATTATAGGTCGGGGTAAAGTTGACTATTGTCACGTTTTAGTGATGGTCAAGAGCACACTAGGAAAGCTGTGAATCACGAAACTAACTTTTTATTGGGCGAACTTTTACCCATCATTGCAAGTGACGTTCAAAGCACAACGATAGCGCCGAACACACTCGGCGATCGTCGAAAATCTGATATGCGAGTCAAGCTTGTCGGCTTTTATACATGACTCGTCGAAGGTTCCCGCGTAATCACTGGTGCCCGCGTGCCTCCCAGAAAGTACGACACAATTCGTGTCGCGCGTGCAATCTGATTACACAAAGTTTGGCAAGGACGTACACAACAGATGGAATCAACGATAACATTCGAGTAAGTTCCAAATAATGCCGGTGCGTCTACCGCTGAGCGATAACATTAGGTTGTTCGCGGGTGAAATGCAGTCCTCGGAAAAAAGGTAAATAAGTACACGTGTCAATATTTTGCCATTTCATTTCTTTGTCCATGGTCTAATGTAAAGTTGTACGCGCGCACGGGATACGCGTCACCTATTTGGCGACGCGAGGATTCGCTAAAACGTCGCCTCCAAATAAGGACTTTCCATTCCAAAAGATGCACCAGACAAGAGGTTACGCTACAACGCCGATAACGAGTTCGGGAGACAAGAAAAAGCGCGTTTCAGTTTCGCCACAGCTTGTGGCGATATGCACCCGGACGACCGTGTTGACCGAGCAATCAGCTCACAGGAAACCGGTATTTTCCTCCGAGTCGTAGATGCGTCAGCATCAAAATCAGAATGCGAGCCAACCCCGAGTGTGTTTAGAGGCACTTAGGTTATCGTTTGTGTTAGTCGTACCAAAACACGAATGGCACAGGCATCTTCACTGCAAGCTTTTCTGGCCGCGCACGCTGTCAGCGTTGCCAGGAGCGATGATTCCGGCCGATGTAGGAAAACAAAGGACCGAGGCCAAAGAGACTAATAGGGGCGCCTAACTGCTGGTTCAAATCTTTTCCACTCGAGTCGACCATAAAATTCTTCAGAAGATGCATAGCAAGATAGGGAAGTGGATAGGCATTGGGCCTGTTAGTTTAAAACGTAGCCCACTATGCGTCGAAACATACAGCTGGTATTTAAATGTTAAGGGCTGATAAGGAAGCTTAAAGAATCGAGACGTCGTGCCACCGACCACGTATGAGTATGACGAAGCGCAAAGTTATTTCAGGCCGCTGGTAAACATTCGCCTAACTTGGATATCACGCTTAGGTACTTCCATTTAAACACGTGGAAGCGTTTATCAATGCCATAGTATCTCTCTGACTTTTCTTCGCTCATGCAGTGCTTATCTCCTGTAGTGTCTGCAGCTGTAGTGACTGCAGCAGTTTCCCAAAGGCAAATTTCAAGAGATGGCGAGAGTTCAGTTCACAATTGTATGAGCGATGGTGCCAAAAAAATTTGCGGTGGAGTAAACGATCCAAGCAAACATACCATTGTCGAAACTCTGCACTCCCGCAACAGTTGGGCACTGCTTAAATCTAACTAGCTTGCACTACGCAGGTGTTAAATCTGTTGCGTTGAAGCGGGAACGCATTGCGAACGAAGAGCGGCAGAAGCACGCAAAGGAAGTCGCTGTAGCATCCGGTATACCACTCCCTTTGTTGTTGGCAAAGATTACAAAGCCATTTACAGAATATACGGAGGAAAATTAATAAAATAAAAGGAAGAGCAACAATGTTTCGCACGTGTAACCGCTGCCGCCAAGAGGCCCAATTTCTCTGGGAGCGGTTTGTCCAAAGAATGTGCTTTTAGATTACCCCTCCCAATGTTGTTTCTTTTCCTTAACATGAAGGCAAACTATCATGTTTCTGTGAAGATATGAACACAACAATTTAGTAAACTTCAAAGTTTTAATTTTAAGAAATTGCTCTTTTTTATCTTTACTTACCTTCTTGCTATATCAAGGTGCCCTATCGGTTACGAGAGTGCGAATTGTCCTGCTCTGTTGACATCGTCGCGGAAGAATTCTAGCAATGAGAGCATCGGTTCAGGAGTTTGATTGTTCGTGTCGTTATGCTCGGAAGAATGTGAACGCAATTGTAAGCACGCATTGACACAAGACCGCGAGTGTTTCCGCTAGCCTGCTTTTCTAAAACTAATGTTTCGAAAGGAATTATAAAAAGCGAGCCGGGCCGTCCCTAAGCAAGCACAGGGATGCCTTGGGTCTGAGATGTGCCTATTTTTTGTCAGAATTTATACTTTTGTGAGCAATTTGTTAATATTAATACATTGTTTTTTATCATACATTTCTCGCACGTATTATTAAACGCTTGTTTTTTCAGAGCAATTTGGTAAGTGGCAAGTCAGAATATTTTACATAGGAGAATATTATTTTGTGGAAAAAATGACCTGACCGCCTGAAAACAGGTATGAGAAATAGAACTCTTGGATAATTTGTTGTTGTTTTTTTCGCCCAAGTTGCGGCAAGTTATCTCCACCACTCTTTCCGTTAAGGAAGAAAGGAAGGAGGTAGAGTCGGAAAGACGAGGAGGTTAGCCAGTTGTCAGACCGGCTGGCTACCCTGTGCTGGAGAAAGGGAGCAAGGGGAATAAAAGATAATAGAAACGGGATGTAAAGAAGAGCACAAAAAATGGAAAATACGGCACTGCTTAAAGTCTCTCTGAGACCAGTTCTCCACAACAAGCGCTACAACGCTTTCAAAGCCTTCTGTGCTAAGGACGGTCTCAGCCAGTGTCCCAGGGCCCTTTCCTCTAACAAAGGGCGTTTATAAAGTCCATCTAAGACCCTTGAAAGCTCTTTTCTGGGCGCACTGAAGCGGGGACACTCGCAGAGAAGGTGGACGATTGTTTCCTCGCAGCTAGAGTTGCCGCATGTAGGACTGTTGGCCATTCCGATCCGAAATGAGTAGGCATTTGTGAAGACTACGCAAAGCCACAAGCGGCAGAGAAGTGTCTCCTCAGCTCTCGATATTCCTGATGGAAGACGGAGCTGTAGATTCGGATCCAAGTTGTGGAGATTAGCGTTTGTAAATTCCATCGAATTCCACTGTGCAAGTGTAAGTTCACGTGCGAGCGAACGAAGCCCTGTAGCTGCGTATGCTCTGCATAGGGGTATAGCAGCACAATGGAGACCATGTGCAGATCGGGCGGCCTCATCCGCACGGTCGTTTCCGTAGATACCGCAATGTCCCGGTATCCACTGTTACGCTATGTTTTTTTCTCTATTGCGTAATGATGAAGTCTTATGTCAGCGACTAATTGCTCATTCGGTCCATGACAAAATGGCGACATAATGCACTGGAGAGCGGCCTTGGAGTCGGAGAAGATTGACCATGCTTGAGAGGGTTCTTCAATTAAGAACTCTAGAGTAGCACAGAGGGTAGCGAGTTCTGCAGCCGTCGATGATGTAAAATGCGATGTCCTGAAATGTTTGGTGACGGACTTCGCGGGAACAACCACTGCTCCTGCTGAGCTTGCAGAAGAAACTGAATCATCCATGTAAATGTGAAGAGGTCCGCTGTGTTTCTTATGCAGAAACAGTAGTGTGGCTTGTTGTAGGGCGAAATATGATGACTGCGTTTTCTTTTGGATTCCAGGAATGGCTAGGAGGGCTTCGAGGGGATGTAGGCACCAAAACGGTAACGGTGGTCTTGCTGCAGGCGTGAAGTTCGATGGAAGCACTGCATGATGCGAAGCAATAATATAGCTGAACACAGATGGGGGCCTAAAAGTAGGAAGTGAGGCGAAGTGGTGTGATGGAATCCGGGCGAAATGCCTGACGGGCATTCTTAAGGCATCGATGCGAATATATGTTGTGAGTGGGTGATCACGCGCGATGATGATAGTCGCTGCTGAAGGTGCACATCGCGGAAGGCCAAGGCATATTCTCAGTGCTTGGGATTGAATCGACTGGAGGACGTGTGCGTTGTTCTTCGGGTCCTGCCCAGCACAGGTAGGCTATAGCGCATGAACCCGAGGAATAGTGCAGTATAAAGTTGAAGCATCGCTCATACAGATGCACCCCACAATTTTCTCGCAAGAAATCTTAGCACCACGTGGGTGATCATGGTAAGTCTTTTTCATGTAGCAGTATGAAGACTCCAGGACGGGTCGCGATCTATCATTACTCCTAGAAAGCGATGGGTCTTTTCATAACTAACAGCATGTTTATTGATTTTAATGACGTAAGGGCCCATTGCCTTGCGCGTGATGGCAACCAACGAGCATTTCTCAGATGATAGCTCTAGTCCCCGTCCTTGAAGGTAGTTTGACGTCAGTGTAGCCGCTCTCTGAAGCCTGGCACGTACGTGTAGACGCGTCACCCCTGATGCCCAGATGCAGATGTCGTCTGCGTATATCGACAGATGCACGGACCGCGGAAGTACATCAACAAGGCCGATGCAAGGTTAGAGAGCGCGGGGCTCAGGACTCCACCTTGAGGCACACCGCGGCAAGTGCAATGGTGCGTCGTTGTACCATCTTCTGTCTGTACAAAGAAGGTTCTGCCCTACAAATAACTGTAAATCCATTGGTAGACACGGCCCACCAATCCAATGCTCCCCAATGCATCCAGAATAGCTTCATGCGATACATTGTCGTACGCGCCTTTCACCACATCGCCACAGATAATCTCTTTAGGTCTTTTTGTTGCTGTACAGACGAAACAAGGTCAACCACGTTATATTTAGAGGACCGTCCACGCCGAAAGCCGGTAACATCATCAGGGTATAGCTCGTTATGCTCCAAGTGCCACTCTAGGCGAGTCAGTACCATCCTCTCCATCACCTTTCCAGAACAGCTGGAAAGTCGGATGGGGCGATAGGAGGCTAGGGCCATGGGTGATTTACCTGGTTTGAGCAAAGGAACGAGGCGGGCTGGACTTCAACGAAGGAACCAATCCGTTGCACCACGAGTTGTTGTATATGATTAGAAGTGCACGCCGAACTGTTTGACCGAGGTTACACAGGGTCCATCAGGTCCAGGTGATGAGCAACGTTTGCATGCTCCCAAAGCTGCTTCAAACTAATCTACAGAGAAAAAATTGTCCATCCGGAAATTTCTTGACATCGGCGCGTTTCCTAGATTACTCACGGTGGACGCGGACCCCTTACCGGCAACCCTCGCGCAGAAGTCGTCTGCTACTTCAATTTCGCGACGACCTTGGTGGAGAGCAAGGCACTTGAAGGGGCGATGCTGCTGTGGCAATGTTCGTAGGCCGCGGACAATCCTCCATATTTGTGATAGAGACTTGTGTGGATCAAGCAATTCGCATAAAGACTTCCATCTTAGAGACTAGAGTGCTCCGATTCGACGCTGAATCTTCTTCTGCGGATGTCTTTCCTCCCTCAAGTCGTAGACGGATTTAGTGCGCCTATACCGTCGTTCGACACGACGACGGATTGCTCGGAGCCACTCCAATTCCGCTTCATATTCGCAAAACTGCGATGAAGGTGTACAATTATAGGCAGCGTCTTGAGTAGCAGCTTTGATCATGCCTCCTAGATTTCCAAGAGAACATTCTTTATTTTCCTGGCACCGCTGCTCAGTGTGATATGTGAAGTGCGCGAGTGCCGTGATCGTAGTGGGCTAGTGCCACAAGTGACGAACAAGCAAGCAAGGAAGTGGCAGTGAGCGTGGCACATGTGGAGAAAGATAAAGAAGGTGTCCAGGGTGCGGAAGTATCGTTAATCCCCTTGCTTTTATACACCGAATATAACCACCCGATTCATGGCCAATCCCCCACTGTGGGTATGCGCCACAACCACTAAGGTCCACAACAACAACAACAACAGCGACCAATCGAGTTCCTGGCCCAAGGTCGCTCCAGGCTCCCACCTGGGATCGACACCACACCCAACTTACTGCAGCCTGCGGTTGGTGAACGTCGGAACGGGGTCTGACCCAGGCGTCCCAGCGTCTCCAGCGCCGTGCCCAAGCTCCGGCTGGCGAACGCCGCAAGGGCGTCTAACCGTTACCTGACTCCACACTGCCTGTCTTCACAGCAGCGTCGATCATGGCCGCCTGATAAGGTGCCGACCGACGTGGGAGAAATGAAGTCATTGCACAGGTAGCGGAGGTGAAGCCCTTGGACTTGGTGTCCGGCGACAAGATCTCTACCGTGCCAAGGCTACCTGCCCAGTTCCCAACGTCACTTCCTCCTGCAGTATTGGACGCCTGGGGGCGACCAGCATTTTCTTCGACGGCTTCTAGTCCACCACCGCTATTCCACTCCAAGCTCCGCCTCTGTCGCCGCCTCTAGTCTATTCCACTGCTCCAGTGCAGACAACACAACTATAGGCCCTTTCTGACTTGATCTTTTCCTTGTATAGTATATTTTTATGTTCGATTAGTTTGCTTAGTTCCGTTTTCCTCATTGTGCTGTATTTTCTTTAATGAATGGCTTGTTGTGTGCTAACGAAAGACTTCGTCACTTAATGCGCTGAGGCTGTGTCTCAGCAGCGAGTAATTCATTGAAAGAACCTCATCACACTCGGTGAGTGACCTGTACTTTGACGTACTCAGTGATCTGCTCTCAGTGATCTGTACTCAGTGAGTAGAGTGATCTGTACTTTGATCAGTCGATGCGTGAAGAAACGGTGATCTGCGACTTGCCTAGGCCCGTGATCTTTATATAGGTGGGAATATGGTCACTTCCATGGGTTTCATTGTAAGCAAACCACTGTACTTGGTTACTTAGGCTGCTTGACACAAACGTTAGGTCGAGGCAGCTGCTATATGTCAGTCCCCGTAAAAATGTAGACTCCCGTCGTTTACGCAATACAGTTCATGATCTGACGCAAAGGAAAAAATTCGTCTTCCCCGACGATCCATCTTCTGGCATCCCCTTAGTGGGCGATGAACGTTGAAATGGCCGGCATTTTTCCAGGATCCAGGTGTCGCTGATTTTAGAGCGCTTAATCTCGCACTGTCAAAATGGCTTGAAGGTCAAATATATGCACCTACTAGCGTGAAAGTGAGGTTTTTGCGTTTTACTGTCAGGCACAAGTATTGGTTATCATCAGGTGGTACTTGATGCTCAATATAGGTAAGCTCGCACCTGATATAAGCGATGACTTTGCTGTAGTCGTTGCAGGTAGCAGACTTGAAAGCTTCGTAGCTAGATAATCGTATTGCATTGTTAAGGCGGGGTTCGCAAATGACAATAATCGGAAACTGATTCTTAAATACAAACGGACGAATATCCAAAATGCGGTTGTTAAGGCCTCGGGCATTGCATTGGAAAATCGAAGCTACTTTGACTTATTTACGAAAGGGCTGCAGAGGTGGAGCCATGGTGCTTCACCAGACTTGACGGCACCGGGTCTAGAGCATCCAATATTTGAAGTGCACTATGAGCAGCCGGAGTGCGAATGCTAGTTAGGAGCACTCGAATGGTATTCATGAGGGGTTTTACCGTGGCTATAACTTCCTTATCTTGATTGGTGTCATACTCGTTCCGAAGTGGCCTTGGACGATCGATTCTGCGGCTCTGCTGGCGGGTTTATCGATGGCAGCGCTGACCACGCGTCAGGTGGACCAATGAGTCTTGTATACTTCTCAGGAGGCTTGTTGCTGACATTGCTGGGCCCTTGTGGTGGCGGGTGGACAGTCCGTGGGAGAGGCGCATCCCTAGCTTCGGCAGCAGGTTTCCTAGAAGGACTCCGGCGACGAGAGCGCCGACGTCGTACCTTGGCAGCAGCTTCCCTGTGGGTGGAACCATCTCTGACAATTTGCTTCAACGCTTGCATCTCCTTCATGTTTGGGCAATCCTTTGAAGACGCATCGTGAGGGCCGTGACAATTGCCGCACTTGCGATGTTCTGCATGGCAGGCGTCTGTGCTGTGCGACTCTGAGCATCGCGAGCACACGGCAGAATTTGTACAAACAGCGCTGACGTGTCCCATCTTACAGCACTTCCGGTAATGAAGTGGTCTTGGCACAAACGGCAGCACCGCATGTCGGAAATGTCCAACTTTGGCTTGTGGTGGAAGGATGTCTCCTTTAAAAATAAATTTGCCACATTGTGAATTGCCAAAACGAAGGGCTTGCAATATAAGATCTTCCGTCAACGGCTTGATGAGAATCGGAAAGCCACTTTCACTGATGGAAGTGTCGACATCGTAAGTAACACCTGCCGTAGAGTCCTTGCCGTCTGGTATGTAAGAACGTACATTGATGTCCCCAACACATTGACTTTGCTCAATACATCCAGCGCACTACGTTGCGTAACGTCTATAGCGATAATGTTCTTGCAACCATTGGTCCTGTAATATGTCCCGGGGCGAGGGCCTCAAGAGACACAGACGTGGCTTTACGATTAAGCCGGTTGAGACTATTCAGCAGCATCCACCGGTACAAACAAAATAGTGTGGGCCGGTGGCTCTCGCGTAATCATGCTATGCTTACTTTCTGCAGGAGAAGACATCAGACATGTGACGCTTTGTCACAGGCCCAAAGTCACCTTCATCCGAGCTTTCGTCACTGGCGGTAGAGTATACCAGCGTGTCCTTCGCTGCCGGCGTCGCTCAGGTGGCCGGAGCGCTTTCGGGGAGTGGCTGCAGTGGAGGTGGAAGGTATGGGCGGTGGCCCCAGTGATTCCACGTCCATTTCCGCAGTCATGAGAACGGAGTGTTCCGCAAACACCAAAGAAAAACTTGAAAAATTGAGATTGAGAAAACTAGAGACTGAAACCAGTGTTCTACAGAGGAATCACTTCGTCTTTCTTTCGGTTAACTGCACATCCCCGTTTATGGTCTGCTTTCTGTCTGTCTCTCTCTCTCTATCTTTCTTTTTCTTTTTTGCAACCGAATAGCTTTTTCGTGAGTCGGATGCCTTTTTCTGTATCTGACCGAATGCTCGTGCAGTCAGGAAAACCTATTTGTCTGTGGCGGACAGGTCGCGTAGCTTCACGACGAGCTGAAAAGAGGCGTCGCTCACTTGCGTGGGCCTCTACGATTGGTGCGGGCTCATTGCCGAGTAACGAGGGCGATACCATTCCTTCACACATCTGGTCGGCAACGTTGTCGGTGTTCGCCACATACACAGAGGGGTATACACAGAGGGTATACACAGAGTTGCAGATCTACTTTACGGCGGCGCTCGTGATGTCGTTGTTGAAAGATGCGACCGGGTTTGTTGAGTGCAAACATGGCGAAAATGTGGAGTCTGACACACCAAGTTGCAAAGGAGCAGGATATATTTCAGAGCAGGCCATCACATTTTCAAACCGTACGTTTGCCTACCACGAACTTTCGTTGTCACATTCAACAGAAGAACCTGACTCTCCAATAAATCGTTACCATTCTCCATGTTTTTTGTTTTGTTTTGTTTTTGTTTTGCAAATGTTTCCTCAAGCAAGGATGACGTTCGGACGGTTAAGAATAAGCAGCGATGTACCTCGTTTTTATACCTGCTCTAAATCCGCCCGTGCACTGTTGTTTCATTCTAATGAAGAACCGCCTTCACACGTGCAAAAGCCGTAAACAAGCAAACGTCACTAGCCTATAGGCAGCAAGCCGTTCCACAGTGGACTGAGGCACTTATGCCGTGATCATTCAGTGTAAAATTGCGCAGATAGTATTTGCCCCAACGTTACGCTTATCTACCGGGTTAATAACAAACGCTGAAGTTACGCAAAATTCTACAAGCGGGGCAAAACCTAGTTAATGTGCGAATGTTTCCCCTTGAATTTCAGAAGAATGCGGGAGAGGCCGAAGGAACAAAAAGTGTAATTATTGCTCGGGAACTATCTGCCGGAAGCGCGGCCTGAAGTGCTCGTAATTAATCCCCCCCGTACACGAAGGCTGGCGTCTGACGCTCTGTCGCCTGCGGTAATTTGCCCGTCGTCAATATGTTCTTCCGTCTCTGCTTTTCTGGTAGCAGATGGATTTGTATGTTTTGTCGGCCCATCGCCGGAAACGATGTGCCGGCAGGCGAACGCCTTCTGCATCGACGTCGTGCTGCACATTCGTCTGGATGCTTTTATCACACATTGTGGGATATCTCCTTGATGAAAGCGACAGTTACTTTCCGCTTCTTTTTTTTTTTTTTTTTTTGGACCGGATCACAAAGTTTGTTGTGCGAGGACGTGCAAAGATCAAAACATTAGCTGTTGAAACTCGCAATTATATTTACGCAAATCTCCTAATCCAAAAAACTTTCTGGCTTTGGCATGTTTAATGGAGGAAACTCTTCATCTTTTGTTGGTGTAAAGGAGCAGAATAAATTGAGGCAACGCTTACCTGACCATGCCTCGAGCCTTAATGACTTTTCACCTAGGACCATTTTAACATCGCCTAACAAGGGGTACGATGGGAAGTGTCTCGACGTGTCATTCCCTAAGAACAGTAGTTTAAAAACACGTATTTAATTTATACGTTCGAAAGAACATCTGAAGAACTGCTTGCACTTGCAGCATGGTTTATCACAAAGCACAGTAGGTTATTATATTTTAAAAAATGTGCTGTGGTCGTGTTAAGCCGCTCATCTCTCAAACGTGCAGAATAGGCGGCGTGATGCACTAAGCGTACACACAATTTCTCGGCTCTATGTCAGCACTCTAATTGACTGTGCGTGAAGCACTTAAATGCAGGAGTAATTACCTACTAATCCCTATCCATGAATGTGGAGGCGTTGACACTGTCACCAAAGATGAGAGGCGATGATATCGCACGCCCTTTTGTCATGTCTAAAAACCTACAACAAAGGGCCCACAATTGCAAGCACCTTTTACGCAGCCTGTGGCTTGCGGGGAGACGGTGCCAAGAATTCCCCAATTGAAAAACAACTCAGTCGTCGAAAGCTCATAGAAGCCAGTGTAGTGACAGTATATGATTCGACAAGAACGCTCATTTGATGGAGTGCTTGTTAATTGCCGGTGCACGTACACTTCTGGGTGCAACACGAACTGCAACAATGAATAAGTGCATTTACGAGTATTTCTGAGAGAGGCAAAATTAAAGCCGATTGTTCCAGATGGCTTTACCCCTGTGAAAATTTTCGATCTCGTTAGTTTTAATTCATTGCGCAGATGAATGTCTGCCGAAAATTCTTTTGTTTTGGTTAAGCGTTAAACTGTATGAAAAGGTAATGCAAGATAGAGCTAGTATTTACAGCTATTGAGCAGTTCGCTACCCGTCGCGAAGCGGTCATTTGCAATGACCATAAAAATAAAACGGCACTAAAAAGAGAAATTTTAGACTTTCTGCATGATCACCAGATAAGTAACGAAGGAAATAGTTTCCTAGCATACATATACATTCACCCGAAGCGGTTGCGAAGTGGCTAAGGCGCTGGGCTGCTGAACGCGAAGTCGTGGTATCGATTCCCGACCACGGCCGGCCACCATTCCGATACAATAGCGCTCGCGTATACCATGCATTTGGTGCACGGTAACGAACCTCAGGTTGTAAAAAGTAGACCGGAGTCCTGTAGTACGATGTCTCTCATTACGCACTGTACAGTGTCGGTACGTTAAGCTCCACAATTTAATTTTACACAGACACTTACTCTCAGCCAGAGAAGAATGAAGGAGCAAGAAAAAGATGTTCCGTGCAATTTCGCGATGCCACACAAAAATATTACACAAAAACACACATTGCGAAAGGCTAGTGATAACAACTACGTAAGAAGGAACTCTCTGTAAGAGATTGGAAAACAGAGAGGATGCAGTGAACTAAGCCACCGTTATGAGCTCAGCACGTGATGAGCTTTTACACCACTGAACGAAGAGTACGATTGGTTGCGCTCTTCAATCCGGACATAAAATTCGGAGCGTCTGGCAGTTTCTAACGAAGTACCCATGAAGCGGGAGCGCTCATCCGTGGTATAAGCGCTTATTCAAACGTAATACATGCGTCGTCATGCTGAGGAGATCAATCGCCACTGTATAGGCAGTGCTCCTCGTACCGCTGCAGAGTCCACGAGCAATATTTGAGCACAATCTTCGGGCTAGCCATCTGCTCCTGTTGCGTCATTCTCCTTGCCTCGCTTCTAAAGACAGCATCGTGGGTGGTATTGCCGTCGTCTTTCTATAGTTTATCCTGAGTGCTCATAGAACGTTTCCTCCGCTGCCAACTCCCGCTTTAGCCCTGCTGATCTGCAGATGACGTCAGCCCATTGAAAGTTTGTCGATTGCTTCACCGGATCTTTTCTGTTCTCTGCTTGGCTGTGTCCGGACCTCTAGAATCAAGTTTGCCTAGAGTAAAAACAAATTAGGCAAGTAGTAGATGACCTTCTGAGCAAGCGCAAAACGTTTAAACGATAATTTGTCAGAAAGACGGGCGCTAAGGGTTGCTTCACCTCTCCGCCCACGCGGTGAATGATAAGATGCCTGTGCAGCGCCTTTTGATAGAGGAGAGCAATGTTTGCGCAGACCTCTTTGGCCAATCCATCTGCTACGGGTGAGTGCAAATGAAAGCTTGAGACTCGACGAGCTTGGAAGTCCTGCAGCATGTCCGTAGGTTTGAGGCTGCTTAGGAACAATATCTCCGGCTTTCGGGTTTATTTTAACGGGAATGTGCGAAACATTCTCGAACGTAGACTGGTCCAGAAAAGAAGCTTGATGTGAAGTAGCACTTAATGAGTTTGAGAGTGCTGATCGCTCTGGCTTAGCGAACTGAAACCTGACATGTCGCACTGCGGAAAACATGGCACACATCTGTATCGTGGATCTTGTTACTTTCCGATTGCGACGATTTCGCGTGCGAATTCTACTTACGATTGGCGATTAGCCTGTTGAAGCTGCGCTAGTAGTTTCAGCAGCAAGTCGATTAACAAGTTCAAGCTTCTCGCGCAAGCGTATGAGCTGTATCGTTGATAGCCTTTATTCGCACGTGCAAGAGGGGGTGAGCTTTTAGCTCGTTAGATGTGGCGATATGCCTGGCAGTACATTGGCAGCAGGCAACAACTTCATAAAAAAATACGAAAATTTTATTTTGTGCTTTTATAAGGCAAAAAGCACGTTTCAGCCTTGAAATCATATGAAAATAAACAGATGTCAAGGTGCAGAACAAACAGTGCCGTACTATTGCCTCATGTTTCAGCACTAAACAATTCTACTCAGAATTAAAACAGCAGCTCGACAGGTGCCCCTAGATCAGCACGGATAACAAATGTGTTTCTAAAGGAATGTTATGTCTTCTTTTGTCCATAATGCTCTTATGTAATCGTTTCAATCGCGCCTTTTCTTATTCACACTTTTTGTTCTTAGAGTTTTCTATATGCCACATAAAGGCTTCACAAATTGTGTGCGTGTTCGTACTTGGTGGCACCAGAAGCAAGCCATGCTTTTCGCGTTAATTTTCGTTTCGAGACAGGGAAGCGCGTCGTTGTGCCACTCTATGCGTAAGCAAAGAAAGTCGTTCTACAGCCTTTTTGTAGCCCGTTAATTATACGCGCGGTCCTGCCTAGCGCATTAGCGTTATGCTTGTGTACGCAAGCAGCATTAGCGAGAGTAATTTCCATCCTTAAAGTCATTACGCCCTTTTTTTCGCTAAAATAAACAAAAAAATTAGCCGAATGAGTTTTATTAGACGTGCACGCCATCTAAAAACACGAAAAACTGTTTTTATGACGGCGAGTTTATTATTTGTTTTAATTTTCGACTGCTGTTGAATTTTTGCTGTAAACTGGTTTATTGCTGTGACTACACTTGCTTACCTACAGTCCAGAAAGCGAAATCTTTACTGCTGGTACCATTTTTTCAGAAATAGAATAACGAAACCAAATATGAGGTCTGGTATAATGTTACGATTACTTTCGTTCTAATCTATTTTTTTATCATTCACTATTCGCTGCTAGCCGACTCTAGTAATAACGTAAGCTGAGTGCTGCCCGCGATACTGTCAAACGCAAAATTATCGGAAATGATTTATAACGTCATCCCAGGCCAGCTCATCGTCTACTCTTGTCCTTGCTTGATGCCGTCTTTCTGCCCATTGAAATTGAAGGCTCTTTCTCGTACGTCTACAATGCGCACTACAGCGCGTACAAGCCCAAGCACTTGGCTTGATTTCCCGCGATGTGCTTGTACAGCTGCGACGATTACTATTGCACAAAAGTACCCGATCTACAGATATATCACTTTCGAGACGTCTAGAGCAGACATTCGTCACCTTTTACGACTCCATACCAGGACTTCGTTTGTTGCGCACACTGATTCTCCTTCTCGCCTTGCTATCTTTCTTTACCCACTTTCCCATCTCCACGCGGGCAATATAATGGGGGCGATCTTGTTTAGTCTACCTGCCTTCCCTTTCCATATATATATATATATATATATATGAGTTTCAGAATGGGTACCCAGAGAAGGGAAGCGCAGTCGAGGACGGCAGAACACCAGGTGGGATGATGAAGTTAAGCAATTTGCAGGCGCAAGTTGGAATCAGTTAGCGCAAGACAGGGGTAATTGGAGATTGCAGGGAGAGGCCTTCGTCCTGCAGTGGACATTAATATAGGATGATGATGATGATGATGATATATGTATGTGTATATCCAAGATTGGCCGAATGTTGAATGATATTGGCCAAATCGAATCTTGAATGATATTAGAGATATAAGCATATTGGGCGCAAAAGGTTCTGTCGGAGTTACTTTGTTACGGCAAAGAAGCCATCACCGTGGGTACTCACATGGCTGTAATTATCTCTTCATTCCTGCCCTCTTTAGGTAAGATGATCAAGTGTATTAAAGGAAAAGCAGTTTAGTATCCTTTGAACCGAGAAGATGCGTTCATTATTCCGACTGTCCGGTATTTTTTTTTTTTTCGTTTATGGCGCTAGCACCTAGCGACATTATCTTTCTCAAGGAGCACACCGGAAGTCGGCCTCTGGCAGCCGGAAGTTGAGGTGTCTTTGATACCGTGAGAATAATAACCCATCGAAAAAGTGGTAATGGTTCAAGAGAAGAGTATTATAGGATAGAAATGATATACGAGCACAAGTTTAGTTAAGAAAAATGCCAAATAACCGTCAGATCTTTCTCATCATTATTATGGTTAACTATAAAAATAAGCCATGGCTCGAGCGTCGGTGTCTTCTTCCACAGCTGTCTCGTTGGCACCCCTCGGCGGAACCGCGCGAACGCGCTCGTGCCACTGCTCACGCATTCGCCGTCGTCGTCGACTTTTTCCGTAGCTGGCTCCGTTGCCGCTCATCATTCCAGCGTAGAATTTCCCTTCTATTCTGCCGTCGTAATGGGGAGGGCCACGTTTACGGGGGTGTGAGCCATTGCTTAAGGGGTATGAGCCATTCATTGTTCGTGTCCTATAACGCGAGCTCCGCCATCGCGTTAGGACACGCCGTCAGTTGCTCCTCTGGGTGTGGTAGGAGAAGGACGCGCGTTAACCTAAGGTCTAGGGGTTAGCACCATTAACAAACAGGCCCGTCCCGGGCCCGTTTATACGTTGGGCCGCCCGCCCGAGCCCGACCAAAAGTTTTATGGCGAGACCCGGGCCCGGCCCGGGCCCGGAAATAACGGCCCGGCCCACCACCCCTTTACTTTAGGCCCGAGCCCCGCCCGAGCCCGGCTCGAAACCAGCCCGAACCCGGCCTGAGACCGAAAAAGATCACCGAGTGCCATTAAAAATAAAATAAAGAAGAGAATGAAAGAAATTTATTCTTAAGGCATAAAAACATGTCATATGCAATATGAACACCATTTGAGTAGTCTCAACGCAAATACGGATGACCCTGCCGAGCAGTATCGCCAGCAGAAAGGCACTGCCCTTTGTGTTATCGGTACAGATTTTTCCCTTCTAATTTCTTTCTTCTCATTCTTGTAAATCTCCATTGTCCTTTTCGTTTCCATTCTTTGCATCCAATTCACGGTCTCTATTTCTCTCACTTTCTTTCTGATGACCCCTGGTTGTCTATTTACAGTTTCGATTATCCTGTACTTGGTTGCCAACTTCCTTGACCTCTTCCATCCACTTCTATCGCAGCGCCTCCACAGTATTTTTTTTTTTTAAGGTCGGGCGCCTCACTGCAAAGCATGCGCCGCCCCAGCTGCTCGTCCCACTCAACCGTACACTATAGCCGAAGCGTAGCCACGACCGGTCGTGAGCGCAGCGCATGGTTGGAGTAAATGGAGAAAGAAAGCTTCTCGTTCCTCCATGGTGCAGCGGAATGCGCTGCTGCTAGGCGCCCGGTTGAGAACATGCGTGCAATAATGGATGGACTGCAGTACCATATTTCAGCCGCGTGACGAATTATCTTATGTTAGCAGTCATCGTTTTACCAATTCGGTATTGAAGAATGAGCAAGTCGCGAACGCGCTTGCACCGCGCGGAAAGTATTAATTACATTGATTTAGGTAAGGAATAGAACGGAATCGTTTTGTTTGAGGCGACTTCGGTCTTTCTGGACCTTTACATTCTGTTCAAACAGCGCAAAATACGACGGAAGAATAGGGAAGTACACAGGAGTAGCACTGATATAGCTTCCAGCTGCGCCGGGGCAACAGGTTTTTCAGAGTCGAGACGCGCAAGGATAATTCACCGCACGTTTCATGCACACCACCAGAAATACGCCCTGGCCCGGGCCCGCGTCAAAATACCCGAGCCCGGCCCGGGCTCGGTTCACAGAGCACATGCCGTGCCCGATCCCGGCCCGAGCCCGTCAAAAAACTGCCCTACCCGGGCCGGGTAGGGTACGCAAGATGGGACCGACAGAATTGCATCGGCGTTTGCCATGTATGTATATATATATATATATATATATATATATATATATATATAGTTGGGCATTGGTGAGGCCGGAGCCAACGCTCCTCATCGCTCCAGTGTTGTGACGCGCCATGGTGTGTCTGCCAGGTGCGCAGTAGCAGTTGTCTCGCGTGCTGCGTCGCGCCTCCCGTCACCTCCTCGTATCGTTAGAACACAGTGCTAACTGTTCGAGAGCCACGCTACACCTTGGTGTCACTTTCAATGCTTGGGCTTCTGGTGAAACTAGCCCTTTTTTTTTCAGTTGCAGTGTGCTAGTTTTGCTTAAAGCAATCAACATCAGCCCACCGTACCTACGCGTGGATCGACGTTATGAGCTTGTAGCAGAATCAAAGCACAAGCACATTTAACAAAGAACAAGATAAATGTCAGATTTATTATCTGCACGTCGTTATTGACGGCACCGCCTCACTTCGAGTGCAGCTACGTGAACTTGTTTAGGGATGTCATGTTTGGGGAGGTCTGTAATCAATTGGCTTGATGATCGCCTTTTTAGTGTGAAAAGTCTCTTGGTCCATGGAGAAACGTTTCATTAGGGACATTTGCTTTGAATTGCTTAAACTCTTATTAACTGAAAGTGATAGTGTATCTATTTCACTGTTTGGCAATTAGCGTGCTTTTGTTTTATATTGTAATATTCTACCTAGTTTTATGACTTGTAAGTAAAGCTGCGACGACATAGAACCAACATTTTCATTTTGATTCAAATTAATTAATCCATGTTATATGTGACCTGTCTTGCTGAGCCATGCAGAAACTAAGCGGTTCTCTATACAGTTGAGCTCTCCTCAATTTAGCCACCGCATGGACTTTCATCACAAGAATAGTTTGGTGAAAAGCTCGTTCACGCTAAGCGCGGATAGCGTCCAAGCTATACCAGAGCTGCCTACGCAGACTTCCTCTCTGCGCTCCTTTCGAAGGTCGTGTGCCAGAGAGCCATCCACGCGTTAAACAGCGAGAGCACCGTGCGTTACTTATGGCCTAAACCACGCGTGAGTAATGCAGTCGCGGCAGGCCGGACACAAGGAGTGGGAGGAACGGACGGCGTCACACTCAGCGTCGTGGCTAATCGAAGCAAATTAATGGGTACTGCGACACCGCATGCTTGCTAATCGCCTCATGCACTACAGAGTTGGATGAACACCCACAGCCTTGCTTGCAGCCACGAGTGGGTGAGCTGTCGGCTCGCTCATCGTGCGCGGCTTTCAGGATCGTCCCTCAATCATGGTATTGTTCCAAGCTGAGTTATGCACCAAGATGGTAATTGCGTCCGGGCACTTCGCTTTCGCAATGTCGCACTAATGTAAAAAGAAAAAAAAAATTACGTCAGCTATATTTCAGTGAATGCCTTTGTATTTTTGTTTCTCTTTGTTTTTAGCAGGGCCCACGTGCTGGGAGGCCTTTCCTCTGAACTAAACAAACACACACACGCGCGCACACGCACAAAAAGATAGGCGCTGGCGTCGCAGGGTTGTGAAACTCTACGAGTGTCCTCCATTCATTACATCAGCTATGCATGCCTAAACTGCTTTCTTACGAAAACGACAATGAGCTTCCCTGCTGCGGCTGCATCCCCAGCACGTCGTCTCATGGCTGTCTCCTGCCATTTGCTGTAGTACTCGCTGTATGACTGTTCTTCATGTTAAATGTATATTGTGTGTGGACGAATTACTTCCTTTGCTTCCTTTCCATTAACAACTGCTTGAAAACACTATATGCGTGCAAGGCTGCAAACGGAACAATCATACATAAACAACGTTTTCAAGACTGTGATTTAATTTCAGGCAAGTGAAAGCCTTATGTCAGTTGCTCGAAGTAAACAGGTTCGCTGGAAATTGGGTAGTGATTATGCAACGTTGCACAAAGTCTGGCGTATTTTTTTATTTTTTTATTTTATTATTTTTTTGGGGGGGGGGGGGGGGGTTGCATGCAAGCTGGGCTCAAGTTGACCGATTGTTGGCACTTATTCCCAGGCTAGTGGGGCCAGAAAAATCAACAAATTTTCATCAGTATATTATAATTCGTGGGCACAAATTTGACCACCACTGCAACATGTAGAGCGAAGCTGACCAGCTGTGCTCCTTCACATCGATAGCTTTCTTTACGCTTTTTAGCAGGATTTCACGGTCTTTCTTCTTTTAATTGCATGCGCAAGCCTTGCATTGGCTGAGTGACCAGGAGAGGTCGACGAATTGTATAGGTACCACGGAGTAGGAAGGAGTGGTTCGGAAATTTTAGGTGCAGGCCGAGAAGCTGAGAGGGCGTTGAGCAGAAGCTGGGAGTAAAAATCAAGGCTCCCTTTATAAAAGAAAGATGCTTGAACGCGAAGCTTTCGCCCATGCAAACTGAATCAAAGTCAAAGTCCACAGCCAACGACCACGCAACGAACCCAAGAAATGCTGAGCGACCCGATGCGATGCATACGTGATTTAATTGCTTGTTTAGGATTGTATTTTTTGAACGTTGAAGTTGAATGAAGACTCATTTCGTTAAGTTGCATAGCCTTTATTTTAGATCATGTAGCCGTTCATTACATGCACACACTCACTTTCACGGACTGCATGCCGTTGCCGATACACGGGATCGGCCTTTTACGGGCACGATCACGCTTACGGTCGTGTACGGCAACCTCTTCTTGTGCCGTGCGCTGTACCCGCGGCATACCCATGGTGACGGCCGGGAATGCATTGTGTGACGCGCGTAGTGCAATGCGTATATAATCTATACAGTTCGTCTGGGTAGCGTGCAGTTGGAGTTACCATTGTTCTTATCGGTACAACTGCGAATGTAAACTGTAGTGTTCTACGATTGTGTGCGCAGATGCGCAGGTAGTTCCATTGTGTAAGATGGCTTTCCTCCAGTGCGTTTTCGGCACTCACGGACGAATCAGTGAGACATAGAAAGCCTCGCTTTAATAAAGCGAAGGTGTCTTTACGTATAGCCTAGATGACGCAGCAAACTGGCTTTTATAGCACGTAATTGACCACGCACAATCTAATGCCAGTAGGCTCACCTGTGTTCTACGCAATAAATCATTAACTCCCGACATAAAGCCTCAGCATATGATGTCCTCGCTTAGTAATCTGTACAGCACACAGATCTCTTAATGTAAGAGCGCATGATAACTCATGCGTTCCTGGATCTTCTTCGATTTCTTATTTCACAATAGTGCAGCCCACCTATTGGTGCTAGCAGGAGAACTCGCAAGTGCATGCCTCACTCGCTATCACACCACCCACTTCCCAGATGTATTGCGTGCTTGTCCTTCATTTGGCTTTCACGTGGTTTATGCTATTATTATTATTATTATTATTATTATTATTATTATTATTATTATTATTATTATTATTCGATTTGAAAACAATACACAGGAAAGGTTAAGCGAGGAGCAAGGATGGCAACTGCCACCGGAAGGGGCACAACGCCTGCCTACTCTTCAGGAAGGAGGAGACAGAAACATACAAATGGAGGATAGGAAGGAGGGGAGCAAAGAGGAAAGTGCGAGATGACAAATCTCAAAGAATAAAGTAGAACACAGTACAGGTCACACACAGTAGGGCCCGTCACTGCAGGTCACGCTATTAAAAAACATTAAATAGCAGAAACAGTCTCCGAGTTACAAAGACGAACCTAAGTTAGTTAATTCCAGAAAAGTAAGGAGAGCGCGATGAGCCTGATCGCGTCAAGACGCACAACCACTGGGGTACAAGCATTCGTCGAGTATCGTACACCGCAAGCCAAGGAGATGATAGTCCCTTACTAGCGACATGCTCTGCGCACTGAAAGGGGGACACTCCAATATCAGGTGCTGAAGTGTCTCGCAGCAATCGCAAGACGTACACGATGGACTAGCCAGACGTACTTGTCTGTATAAACGTTCGCACACGTACACACAGCCAACCCTTAGCTTCAGTAGTTGAGCTCTAGCCCGACGAAGGTAGCCTCGACCGCGAACACAGGGCGGGAACGTTTGGTTTGCGACGCGCTGGTCTGGATGCTGCTTGAGTACGTGGCGACGAATCAGCAGACGAGCGTCATCAAGCTTGCAGAAAATTTCAGTGCAAGCACAGTCGTTATGAGTGCAAGTTCAAGCCAGCCGATCGGCCTCTTCATTTCCGGCGATCTCTACGTGTAATTGTATCCAATGGGCAACGAGAGCTGCCCCACGTGATGAAATTTCCTTGGCAGAGTGAGTAATGCTGCGCACAACTGGACAATCAGTCTGACTCCGTTGTAATCTGCTAAGTGCACCGCGGGAGTCCGTAAAGATGACAATATTCGATGTGGTTAACTCTTCTTGCACGTATTTCAGTGCAACATTAATTGCTGCTAGCTCCGCAGCTGTTGACGAGGCTGGATGGGGCATATGAAATATACGTCGTACTTGAGTCGAAGGGCAGGAAAAAGCTGCAGAGGCGCCTTGACCGTCGCTGTGTAGGGATGCATCGGTGAATATTTGAAGATAATTTGGAAATATTTCGAACATGTGCGACAGAGCCAATTGAATATTGCCGAAACAGGCATATAATTTTTGTTTATGTCAGATATTGTGAGGTAAATGGGGGATACGTGTTTGGTGATATCTTTCTGAGCGGAGGCGTAACTGAAGCAACATGTGCAGAAATGTCATCAATGTTCATAAATAATGCCGCCATTTTTTCCATGCGAGAAAACGGGCGGTGAACCAGACGATGAAGGCGCATTTGACCATTCGATCCGCGGTGCATACGCTCAATATGATATAGAGCTCTCTGGTTTGCGTGCAGCCTCGGGGATAACTGATGCGCTTCAGTGAGTAATGGAACAGATTGCGCCTCACGAGGTAATCCCAGTATTAGTCGAAGGGCAACGCGATGATCTCGTTCCAGTTGGACCATCAAATTAGGTGGTACGTTCAGGACTGGTAACGCATATACACATGCCTGAGAGTACAGATGACTGGCACACCTGCAGAGCCGTTGTTTGGTCACAGCCAGCACCTCTAGCAATCAAAGCGGCCACATACTTAAGGATAGATTGCTAGTGGCGTCGTACAAATTTAACGGCAGAGACGCCAAGAGGTGCGATCATCCACAATTAAGCCCAAATAACGGTGTTGTCACACCCAGCTTATCGGCGTTTCGTGAAGGTACAGTCGGCTCATTGTTCGACGAGCGCGTTGTTTAGGGTGGTATGCTACTGCAGCCGACTTAGCAAGTGATATCTGCAGGCCAACTTCACCCAAGTACTCCAAAGTCGCGTTCAGAGCTCTTTTCAGGCTTGCACGAAGCCGCGGGCCAAGGTGCGAAGGGCCGCTTATCCACAGAGCAATATCATCTGCATAGATAGCTATGCTCACAGGGAAGTCACTGTCCCGAGGCAAGCGACTTAGAAGCGCGGCGGGAACGGTGTTAAACAGAAATGGTGATAAAACGCTGCCCTGTGGGACACCGCACTTCACATTGCGAGATTCACTTGTTATTCCTCCGACACGCACATTCTTTCGGCGCTACGATAGGAAATTGCACACAAAGCGAAGCAGACGACCCGAAATTCCCGCGGTTGCAAGAGCGAAAACAATCGCCTTATGCGGAACCAAGCCGAAAGCTTGCTGTATGTCTAGGAAGAGCATGTAGGTGGAGTGCTTGTTTCCTTTAGCAAATTCAAGTTCTGAGACAAGGTCTGAAATGCTTTCCAGAGCTGAACGGCGGCGACGAAAACCACTCATCGCATCAGGGAAAAAATTCAGCTTCTCTAGCCTGTCATCTAGGCGAAACAGGACCGTTCGCTCCATCAACTTGATGACATTTGAGGTTAGGGATATTAGCCGGTAGGACTTGAGGTGTCTTGCAGGGCGCCCGGGCTTTAAAATTGGTATTACCACGGACGATTTCCACTCAGCAGGGATTACACCAGTTCTCCATACTTCATTATACTCGTCCAGTATACGGTCATGAAAACTCTTATCAATGTTCCGTAGTGGCTTATTTTTAAAAAATGCCTCCTAAACGCATACTTAATTCTGCAGACAGAAGTGATAGTGTTCATGTAAAAGCAGCTCGTCGTCCTCATCCTGCCGAGGAGTCTGAAGCTGAGGGGGAGACCTCACAAGAACCGCGCACTGCCCACGAGTTAAGGGAAGAACCTCCAGCGCCGTAGCGATGAACGTTATCGAGATCTTCAGCAGTGATGAGTGGTGAAGTTAATTTAGGTAAAAATTACTGCCGATGATTATCAACGTGAGATATACCTTTCTGAAATTTCACTGCCTCACCAGGGCGCGTTTTTTAGATGCGAGAGCATCTTATGCTCGGGGCAGTGTCCGTTCTGAAGCGTCCTTACCCATACTGCGCACGCGCAACTCTCCCTCATTCTCCTCTCCTACGCAAGCTTGCGCTCTCCTCCTCTCCGCCACAGGTGCGGCGCAGCAAATTGCAAATCATTGCATATAGCTCTCTCTCTCTCACTCTCTCCCTCTCTCTCTAAGGGTACGCCGGTAGGAGGCGCAAGTGTCGCGGCGCAGTATAAAGCGCGCGTTCGCTGTGCTTCCGTCATTCTCTCTCTGTGCAACGACGTGCGAAACGCCATGAACGACGTCAACGTCGGCGCTAGTTGCAGCGGCACCGCCATCGCCGCGGAGCAGAGGAAGGCTCGGGAAGCCGAACGTAAACAAGATCACAAGCAACCCACCACCATCAGGGGAACGTGCATAGACTAGAGCACTGCACGGGCTCGGGCTTACCCGAAAGCCCGGGCCCGGCCCGTGGGCCGGGCCGGGCCGGGTAGAACAGTTTTTTCACGGGCTCGGGCACGGCGTGTGCTTTTTGGCCCGGCCGGGCTCGGGTTTTTTGACGCGGGCCCGGGCCGGGCTCGGGCTTTCTGGTTGTGTGCATGTAACGCGCAGCGAGTTACTCTCGGGCGTCTCAACTCTGAACAACATTATTTTTCGGTCTCGGGCCGGGTTCGGGCTGGTTTCGAGTCAGGCTCGGGCCGGGCTCGGGCCTAAGGTAAAGGGGTGGCGGGCCGGGCCGGGCGGGTAACGTAGATTATTTACGGGCCCGGGCCGGGCCCGGGTCTCGCCATAAAAGTTTTGATCGCGATCAGGCGGGCAGCCTAACGTAAAAACGGGCCCGGGCTGATAAAATTGGCCCGTGCAGTGCTCTAGCATAGACTTCGTGTTCCCAATTTTCATACGGTTTTCAAAAGAAAAAATCCACAGAAATGGCGTTACTCGATATTAAAGATAAAATAATTGACAATATGGAAAAAAAGCTACTTACTGTAGGGTTGTTCCTTGACTTTAAAAAAGCCTTCGATTCTGTCAAACACGAAATTTTACTGCTCAAACTATACAGATACGGTATTAGAGGAGTAGCTTTAAACATCTTGAAAAGTTACTTCGAAAACCGTCTACAATACACCAAAATTGGAAGTGCGAAATCTCACTTCGGTGAAATTATATGCGGAGTGCCGCAAGGTTCAATCCTTGGTCCTCTATTATTTATCATATACATTAACGACTTAGTAAACATACCGCTAACACCCGACATTATTTTGTACGCTGACGACACCAATGTATTTTTCTCTGGGCCAGATATTGATGTCCTTAAGTCACAGGCCAATCTGTGGTTAGAAAGTCTGTCTGCCTGGCTAAGGGCAAATAGGCTAAACTTAAACGCTAAAAAAACTAAGTACATTATATTTAGACCCCGTAATAAAACATATACAAGCGAAAAGATTATTAGCTTTCAGGGACAGCCTATTGACCGCGTTACGTCGCACAAATTCCTCGGTGTATTCTTTCACGAAAACTTAGACTGGTCTATTCATATCAACTACCTACGAAAAAGCATCGCCCGAGCAGTTGGCATACTATGCACGTTACGTCACTTATTACCAGTATGGCTAAAAAGACAAATTTACTACACAACAATACATTCGCACCTTCACTACTGCCTTCTTATCTGGGGGACAACGACAAAAACGAACCTCAGCTACTTATATTTATTGCAAAAAAGAGCTCTACGTTTAATTGAACTGCTTCCCTTTCGTTCACATACAGCTCTACTCTTCAAAAAGCATGAACTCCTAATAATTAATAACATCCGATATAAAAAATTAGCGATGGTTGTGTACCACGAAGTTAAATCCAACCCAACTGGATTTTTTAAGACATTTCTCGAAAAAGATCACAGTCACAATTTAAGACACATCATCTACAAGAAAGATACGCTTCGTACCAACTACGGTGCACAAAAATTAACATACCAAATTCCTGACTTCCTTAACGACCACCCCACCGCAATGACACTAATTGATGAAAGCTCTTCCATTCATGTCTTTAAAAAGAAGATGCATGCCTACCTTCTAAAAATCCAAAGATAACTTCACACCACTTTCAATTTCTTCTTATATTATGTAACTTGCATATGCTACGCTTGTTTGATTTCTCTTTTTAAGCTCTGTATAAGATACTCATTTTTCTTCCGGGTTAATCACCTCAATATGTATATCTTGTATCTAATGGCATGACTTAGTTAAAAATCGCGACGTGTTTTGTTTTCCAGCCCATGTTCACCTACTATGTATGACTGATTATTCATGTGTGTAAGCGGGTGATCGGCGCTCTGTCAGGCTTTCTGAGCCTTTACGCCGATCCCCTAGGCAACTATGTAGACTGGTTGTCTGAAATAAACATTTCAATTTCAATTTCAAAAACGGGCCCGGGCTGATAAAATTGGACCGTGCAGTGCTATAGCATAGACTTCGTCTTCCCAATTTTCAAACTCGACCCTCTGCAGCAAGACCCATTGACGCTACACTTCACCGACCACAAAGCCATCGTCTTCAAGATACCGCGCGCACCGACGCTAGGAATCATGCACGATCTCTAAATAAAGACGCAACAACCCCGTACAAACGTCTCCTCTCTTCTCAATACATTCTCTCACTCTAAATTTCATTGGGTTGTGTTGCCAAGCGAAACGAAACGGAAACTCGATGCGCATCCCCCGCGATGCTTTCGCATCCCACCATGGTTGCCCGTAGGTTGAGATGATGTGATTTTTTTTATGGTATTAGTAATGCAGCAGAATACCAGAAAGCTATCACTGATTCCGATAGTTATCTACAGTAATTTTTCTACCGGAATAGTTTTATTTATTGCCGCTTTATTTGGCAGACGATAACACGCAAACTCAGCTTTTGTCCATGGACATTATTTTACGTTTGCTTGAGCAACATCGACCATCATTCGCGGCATGTGTTTTGCTATCGAGTCCGTTAGCTAGAGCTATTGCATGAAATACACTTTTTTCTTTGACGATGGATACAATATTTTTACTCTTCGCGGGCTGCCCTATAGGTGACAAAGATAGTGGTACAGTTCTTATGGGGAATAAACATGACAGACGACCTTAGCACTTACTTTTTTCTAACTTGTATCGATGACTGGGATAGTGTGTCCAAGTGGTCAGTGTCTCTCGTTATCTATGCATTTATTTCTTATATTTATAGCTTCTCTTCTCCTGTATCTCAGGGTAAGGTAGCAAACCGGCTGTTCTGAGCTGGTTGAGCTCCCAGATATGTTCTTTCGTCTCTTTCTCTCTCAACCAGCGATACGCTGAATTCTTGCACTCAACTAATGGTGCACGAAACAGTGTGCGCGAAGCGACGCAAATACTTTATCGAAATCGCAGCGTTCAAACGAAGGCAGTAGTGAAATGGATCCCTAAACATTAAGAGGGAGAGATGACAATGAAACACAAAAAGCGAAGCAGCAGTGTGTTTAAGAGAATGAGATGCTCGGCTAGCAGCCACAGGGAAGACGCCAGAACTGCACTGTTGACCGAGCAAGCAAAGCAGCCGCCATCAATATTTGCCGACGCATCGGTGTCCGGTTGCACCGAGATTCGAAACTGAGTCGGCGCACAAGTCGATCTCCGACTGACGCCCGGCAAAAGGCAAGTCGGTCGTGCCAAACAAGGGCGTGCGTTTGCTTTGCACAACGATGCCGTGCGCAGGGCGGCGCAATGTGCAAGGCAAACAGTAGCAGTTGCTCTCACTCGTTGCCGCTCCTTCAGGTGCGATAAGTGGCGTAGGTCTTCACTCCGACAGAGGGGTAAAAAAGGGCGAAAGGAAGAACGCTGACCATGCAGGCTGCTACAATACTGAGGCCGAACTGGGTGGAATTTGCGAAACTCTTTTATTCCAATGCACCCATTCGGTGTGTCATATATAACGCTGCTGAGCCCCTTGCTACAGCGTAATCACAATCTTAGATAGAGAGAGAAAGAGGGAAAGAAGACAGTTTAATGAGAGAACAAGCGGACAGGTTGGCTGAAGGAGCGTACCGCTAGCCGGCTGTCTCATTTCCTGGGAGATCCAAATGTAGTTAGGACATGTTGCCATGTGTCATTTCATTAAAGCCAAGCTTTCTTTGCCTCTTCCTTCGACTTATCCGCTGCTGCTGCACGCTGGACTGACACGAAGCTAACCTAGGGATCGAACACTGCATTTTCATTTCTTTTGAGCGCGAGCGTGATGGCGGTCCAGTTAAACGTTATGAGCCAGTTTGACCCAGGGAAGTAGTCATCAGCAGTTATATCCTAAGTGTAAAAAAGCTGACTTGAGCTTATTTCAAAACAAATCATTGATCGCGGATGTTTGCAATGTATACACCGTATCCCATGCACCGTAATTTCGGACTACCGATATCTTTTACATAAATGAAGCTTGTTTACAGCTTTTGCATCCTTCAAACGAATTCAGTAGAGATCAGCCGAATTGCTTTTTGCGCAGTATGCGAATGATGTTTTATTTCTGTGAACTAATGTAAAATGTCGTAAAAGTACATTTGAGTGTAATAAAGCGATATGGTAATAGCCCCTTTGTCCCCTGTAACCCCACCGAATGCACTCGCTGTTAATTTTCTTTTCTGAAAACGCATAATTTTTACTGAGACTGCGGGTATATCAGTCACTTTTTGGGGAGGAACTTCATTTTTCTTCAGGCATAATGCACGTGATGAGCTTGCTAAAGCGAGCTTGATGGATGTGTCGTGCGTCGCAAAAATGATGGACACCAAACGTGACTGTAATTCGGAGTATCGGCGCCTAAGGACAAATGACGTAACTCACTCATGTATAAGGGTGCAAAAGAACGTGCAGATCGCGAAGAGATAGCCATGATGACATGAACTGCCCCCCCCCCCCCCCCCCCCCCGCTTAAAAAGAAAAAAAAAAAAAACTGCGCATGGGAATCCGCAGAAACTTCATGAACTGGCTTTTCGAAGTTTCGTCTTGTCACAAAAAAAAAAAGCACAATAGTGGGGTTGTACAGGCCTACACAAGGAAATAATTCTGAGGCACGCCGCAGTGGAGGACTCCGGATTATTTGTGACTACCTGGGGTTCTTTAACGAGCACCCAATTCAGGCACACGGACGTATTTGCATTTGGCCACCATCGAAAAGTTGCCACCACGTCACTACGCCATCACCGCGGGTCATCTTGTCTGAGGTCGCGAAGGAAGACACTAACACCGCAAACATAGTGCTTCGGAAGCATAGTTTTCTGGGGCAGAATTTCCTAAGCTTTTCTAAGCAAACTTACGAACAAATTTTGGCGCAAGAAAAATCTTACGAAAAACGCGTATTCACAAAGCTAAAACTGTTCGTAAGACAGCAACCTTGCGATGCCCGCGGCAGCAAAGCCGAGTGCTGTAGTCGAAAAAATGCGTATATGTAAGGGTAGCACAGGTGTGAACTTCAGGACTTCCGCCAATAGTAAGCGTAAGTCGATTCACAAAACTTAGACAGCCATCGCAGATAACGACTTAAGAAGACATTTCTGCGATAGGGGTGTAGCAACCTTACGAACATCATTATGTCTAACTGCGCCACTCGAGCTGACGCAGGTAAGCGTTGGAACACGTTGTAGCGGCTGATTGGTCAGAGGCCAAATTGATCGCCGAGGATGTCGCGTGCGTATATCTTTGTGGTGCGCTCTGATTTGCCATCTCAAAGTACATTGAGCTGTTTAAACACTTGTATAATTGTATTAGGCGTGCGCTGCTGTGGAAGGAGAACTTCTGCCTAATAGTGTGTCATGGGCTTTGTTTCTGAATGCGCGCAGTAGCCAGAATTTTCATACTCATCTTGACACTCTATTGGGTGTCAGCAAATAAGAAGTGGTGTCCGTCCCTAATAACCGTCAAGTTTGCAATTGATGTGTTTTAAGCCCTTATATCGTATTTTTTTTCTAGTTTGAACTTTCTCTTGCTCATAGGGCTGCGGATGATTATTTTAGGTACGAAGCACCTTATGCGCCCGGGCTGTTGGCCTCTCCTGTCGTCATCATACTCACGGTAAGCAAGCCGCTCGAGCTCGCGCTCGGTACGTGCTCGTGCCACTGCCAGTGTTGCCAGGTTTGGCTATATATAGCCAAATTGGGCTACGGGAAAATTTTTTTGGCGTCGACTTAGACGAGTTGGCTATGTGGCTATATTTGGGCTACTGAAAATCTGCGACTTGGCTGTGTTTGGGCTATAAGTGGCGCCCTAATCCGTGCTCCAAAGGTGGCTCTGATCGGGTAGAAGCAAATCTCGAAGGCTGTGTTTTAGCTGGCTGAGCCGGCCGCGTGGCTGTGCGTGTGTGCGTGCGCGAAATGACCCCCTCCCCCCACATTTCCTTCACTCTCTGCGCCGTTGTCTGAGCCGGTGGCTTTGATCTTTGATGCTCTTAAACTTACACCCTGCTTGACCGTTAGGCACCCGATCCCTGGACATCGGGATGAACCTGGGAGGAGTGGGTTTTTCACAGTACACTGTACTAACATGGCTATGCTCAGGAAAAGAGAGCAATAACATAGGATCGGGGCCGTCGGGCGATCGTGGCGCCGACATGAAAGAAGAGAAGCAGGGGATCATGACACGCTCCAGAGTGTTCATGGCCATGTCTTCCGGGTGAAGTATCGCACCGGGCACAGTTTTCGATCTACTCCACGTTTATTGTGCGAAGCTTTACTGCCATTTTCCTTCCCCTGCTAGATGAACTTTTGTTCGTGCTTACATTCGAGATTCATTTCGATAGGTTGGACGTAAGATCGGATCCTCCTCAGACAGGAGAATCCAAACATAGGGGAGTGGGCCGAGTATGCGAGAACGTATAAAAAAGAATGGGAGCAAGACCCTGAGCCAAAGGTGGGTTCTTGTGCTTTACCTCTAGATGGTTTGCCTGTAACGTCGCAGATGCAGATACTCATTCTGCCAATATCGAAATATGTTTGCCACGATGACATCAGTGCACCACGTCACATGAACTTCACCCACCGTGTTAGCTTAGCTTGTGAGGCGTCATGCTGCTGGCTCGATGACGCGGGTTTGATTTCCGGCCACGGCGGCCGCATTGCGATCAATGCGAAATGCAGGAACACCCGTGTATTTAGATTTAGGTGTATGTTAAAGAACCTGAGGGGGCCAAAATTAATCCGGAGTCCCCCACTGCGTCATGCTCCCAATCATATCGTGGTTTTGGCACGTAAAACCCCAGCAATTATTAGTTTTAGAACAGGGGCCTCAAACGTATTGGAGCCCCAATGAAATAGCGTCGAAGTCACTGCGCATGCGCACGACGGGAACTGTGTTTGGGTTTTGCGTCGGGCACGCTATTTCATCGATTTAGCGGGAGCCCCAAAAGCTACCCCAAAAGCTGTCGTCAACAAACATGGAGGCGCCAATCGAAGCGACGGCTCCAACCTAGCACAAAACTGTGCTCCATTCGTGATAACGCGTGAAGTTCGTAAGCCAGAAGAAGTGATTGCAGTTATCGCTTTCTCTCAACTAACATGTGTAATGAAGATTGATTCATTATATGCCGATGATTCCGAATTCAATTGTCGATTTCATGGCTCGTAGGCCTATCACGGATTCACTTGGCTGGGTGAAGGTGCGTAAAGTTGGTTACTCAAAACTAAGCCCAATAAGTTGCATGCTGCTAATAGAATAAGTTCTAAATTGTAATTAAGGCGAGAACACGAAAGTATAAATTACTTTTCTTATGATAAAATGGTATATTTTATTTTAATATTTATAACAGCTTTTATTTGACGCCGTAGTGACGCTGCAAACGCAACACGCTATCCGCAAACGCAAAACGCCTATTCCAAAACTCTTCATTCCTGCATGCCCCAACGCTAACAACTGCAAAGCTTCTTGGGGCCCCAAACTTTAGGGGCCCCTATTCTAAAACGTTATTAGACATAAACATATTTTGCTTTTTGACAGTAACCGCTTTTCACAGCATTACCACTGTTATCGATTAAAAGCCGTCGCGGCTTTTACCATTTCGAGCGAGTTAGTTCGGGACGTGCTCGTTGCCGAAAACGACTGCGCGCTTCTTACACTAGTGTGCCGGTTTGCGCAGTAATCTTTTAAAGCTCTGCTTACACTGATTCAGACAGTAAGTGGCATCTGTTGCCTGTCCCTTTTCTTAACGCATGTTCTTGGCGTGCTAGAAACCTAAGATGTGTCCCAGCTAATCCTCACCAAGCTAATTGAAAAACAAAAACAAAAAAGCAGAAAACAAGATAGGACGATGAGACAAATAACACGAGTTATCATAGCGTGAAATACTTGTTATAGCTCATCAAAAAAGAAGCCGTCAACATGTCGCCGTCGCCGATCGCTGGACAGCTGAACTTCTACGCCGTAGGCAGAGATAACGTGAGATATCGATGACGCTGAACATTATTTTGTGTTCACGACAGCTAAAAAGCAGAGTTCGTAGTTAACATTACTGTAAACAACTAAAAATAATAACTTAGTACTATCTGTCATAAAATAAAAGCACCGATTCGCTTTCTGCAGCGATTCGCTGGAACTTAAGAGCTTCCGGGGCCAACCAAAAAGTGTTCTGGTCAAGCATGATGTCGCTGTTGTGGATGTAAAGGGCCGACCGTTACGGCGGCAGGGACATTTTGTTACAACTGGTTGTGCAAAAAAGGATTGGCGTAGTGGAATGTGAAAATGTATACACAAATAAAATTGCTAATAAAAATGGCTATATTTGGCTACGAAATATTTTGCACTTTTTTTCTGTTTGGCTACATTTGGGCTACAACTTCTCTAGCTTTTGGCTACGCCGCCTCGTCGCACCTGGCAACACTGGACGTCATCTGGGTTCACAGGAATTTGTGTGTAGGCCTTTACCAGGTCAACAGTTGAGAATACGGTGCTGCCGTGTAAGCGGTGGGCAAAATCCTGTATATGACGAACGGGGTACCTGTCTGGGATGGTACGGGTGTTGAGGGTGCGATAATCTCCACACGGGCACCAGCCATTGGTCTTCTTCCACACCAAACGAAGCGTTGAGGCGTAAGGCCCCTCCGAGCGGCGGGCGGTACCCTCGCGGAGTAGTGCGGATGTAGTGCACGATTGAGTGGCGTACCTCTCGAGGACGCCCGCTATGTCGTGTCAGGTCGGGAAATTCTGCGAGGATGGCGTGGTATGGCGATTGATCTTCAACGGCGAAAGCTTTAACGCTGGGCTGTTGGGTGATCGTGCGTTGGCCCGGCGCAGAGAGGCCTCGACGACTCGGTCGGCGATTTCGGCGAGCTGGTCCAGCGGCAGATTCGGCCGAACCTGGAGGATGGCCTGAGCGTGAGAGTGTAAACGATCAAGCCACATTATTCGGAGAAGGGAGTCGTCAACAGGCGTGCTGCCCGCGAGGGCATGCATAAAGCGCAGGAGCTGCGATGGCTTGCGGTCACCGAGCGCTTCGTGCTGAAGGAGTTGACATACTTTCTCGTCATCTGAAGGTGAAAGCCGCCGAATTAGTTCCCTCTTCAGGTGCAGGTAGCAGTCGTCAGCTGGAGGGCTTGCGAGTACGTCGCGGAGCTCAGCTGCGTACCGAGAGTCTAGGTGGGCGACGACGTAGTCGTAGCGCGTCCGGTCCTGAGTGATACGTGCCAGGGAAAACTGCGCCTCGACTTGAGTGAACCACACCTCGGGTGACTCTGCCCAAAAGGGTGGGAGCTTGACGTCGACGCGACAGACGTCCGTGTTGGTGGTGGCCGCTGGAGTGGTGGGCCCGCTGGAGCAGAGCTTTGGGGGGGCGTGGCCCGAGCGCGGCTGTGCAGAATTGTCAGATGAGTGTGGTTCATTTTGGGTGCGTTGCTTCTGTTCGTGAAGTTGCTGCTCTTGGTTCTTGATTACCTGTTGTTGGGCCTGAAGTTGCTCTTGAAGATGTTGTACTTGTTGGCGAAGAGCGGCGAGGGGCTTCCTTGTCGGCCATGGCGGTGCGGTAAGTTCGTCTTCCGGGTCACCAGATGTGGGTACACATAACTTTAATGCGACCACACGAAAGACGGAATAACAACTGGCCCCATTACGGGAGCACACACAGTTTGTCTTCTGTCGGGCGAGAGTGTTCTTATCACGCTGGCGCTCGGTTTAGTAGCGTCGACGCTGCGTGCAGGCGCAGAAGCGGCGCCGCACCGTGCCGCCACACCTACATGCTTAGCACGTCCCCAGGTTTCACGTTAGTGGAGCTGCATTTCGCTCAATGGGTCATTTGACACTTACGCATAAAATTTATTTCACCGCTCAAACCGAGCCTACGACTTAACTCGTGCTAACTGTAATAACTAGCACAAACTAAAACAGTAAGAAAGGCGTCCATAATTGCCAAATTGCTCAGGGAGTTAAAGAAAACAATGATGGTTTCGCTAATACTTCATGGTAAAAGACATCAAGCTTATCCTAAACCAATACTAGTAGCGGCTTGGCCGCACGGCGAGCTTTTTTTTTTTTTTTTAACAAAGCGCTCTTTTACACATTGAAGCACAAAAGTAACTGTAACGCCATGTACTTCGTCTCACACTTTCAGAAATATGTCGAAACTAGAGATTTATTTCAAGTGTATACTCGTACGTCTTACAAACTCACCGGCTACAATTCGTAAATTTTATTTGGTGCCGTAAATAATTAAGAAGGTAATTAGCGATTTTTATTCATTCGTGGAATATGTGTTTACATTTCGCGTGCTTGTATGTCCGCCTCTTTCAATAAACGAGCTCAAGGACAAGAATTATGTTATCTGCCTCAGGCGATTTTTTCTAATGCTTTGAGGCTATTATTCTCCAAGCGAGATGAGAAACAATGAGAAAATGCCTTAGCGTTTCCAATTAAGAAAACTTGTTGCTGTTACACAATTCGCTGTTGTCTTCAGTGCAGTTAGTCTCAGCCTTCTATTATATAGCTCATAGTTTTAATTGAGCACTAAGTCGAAGCGACGTAGTGTCTGTGGCCACGGTTTTGCTCATTCTGTGGCCTGCGGTGTGAACCAGCGTATGTGTACGACAGATGGCAATCCTGTCTATTATATGAAGCCGGACGTCAATACAATGACATAAAAAAAAGAAATGGCCAATAAAATCACGCATGACCATTGATACGAAAATCACAAAGACTGCTTGAGCAAGAACGATGCTGTGAAACAAACTACACCTCACGAACAAAGCCAACAATTGTCGCACATGCACGCACGCACGCACGCACGCACGCAATTTCTGAACTTTGCGAAGAAATGCATTGGCATTCCCGTTACTTTTGTGCTTCAATGCACAAAACGATGTTTTGTTAAGAAAGTAACTGGGACGCCAATGCATTTCTCCAGAAAGTTCGGGAAATATCTCGAAGCTGGTGTAGTCCTTAGAATTCGTTCCAAGTGAATCCTCCTTGCGAACTCCATGGCTAGAATTTGTAAATTGCAATACGAGCTATAAGGTAATTAGTTAAGAGCCTAATTATTGCATTTTTGTTAATTAGTTGATCATGCATTTAAATTTTTTGTGGAAGTAATGTTCGCCACTACCAGTAAACCAGTTCATGGACTGGAATTGTGCTATCTGACACTGGAACCTTTGAAAAATTTTCGAAGTGTTTGCTCATACACCCTGTATATATATTTATTCTCGTGTCTGCATCCAAATAAATCAGTTGAAAGTGCCTCCAGTGTCGTATTAATTGTTTCCTTTGTGTCCGTGTTTCCGTGAGCGTCCTTTTAGCGGCAATTATATCTTGCAGCATGATGAGAGGGAGAGTAAGATACTGAAGATTTTCATTACGAGAGCCAGAAAGCACTGTTGTGTCGGTAACCGCCTGTTGCAACCTTCTATCTATTGTTATGCGGAAATCAGTGGGGATAAAAGAAAAGCGACCGTGTATCTCGCACCTCTGCTTTCGACAAGCGAAATCGTCCCAATTCCATATAGACTGTGCTAGTCATTCGGTCCATCTTACCAAGCTCGAGCGCTTGATAATCCACTGATGGCGTTCCTTCTCATTCATTGGAAAGCCGAAATGAAGATGAAAAAAAGAAAAAGAAACGGACGCAAAGCAAAGTAAACCAAGGCAAGCCAAGCGAAGCCAAGCATGCGAACACACAAACAGATAACATTGTTAGCAGAGCCAGGCATCTTTATATATATATCCCTTTGCAGACGATCGCTTTTCATTACCCAGAGTGCACGGACAGTGAAAGAAGGAGCAAGAACGTCTCCGTAAGTAAGAGACCCACAAGAACAGCGCAATCGATGCAGATTGTCCGTGAGAAGTTCTGTTCCAAGCGATGCAGGCCAGTTGCATGGAAACGTCGCCTTGAGGATAAACTCAAGGCGAAGGTTGCTTCGTCTTTATTAACGTTGCTGTTACGCGTGGGTGTCATCTCTACTGCCTTTTTGCGGTTCTGCCATTTGCTGATCGACATAGAAATAAGACCACATTCTCTGCTCCCCTATAATTAACAATCGTTAAGATCCTCGAGTGGCGCGGCGTTGAAGTTGCTTCACAGCATCACGGTCATATGAGTAATTTTCGTCCTACTTTCTGGTATTAATTTTCCTCTTCTGTTTCGTCTACTTGATATTTTGGGAGAGCCGGCCATAAGGAGGCCATTCTTCCCATAATTTATTTAATTTAAAGAAAAGATAGCCCTTGGGTTATCGACTATCCAGCCCAACAGCTGAGCACCGTCCACAGATTACGAATACAGTACTTCTCCTTACTATTCTGCCGTTTCCCTCTCTTTATCTCCCTCTCTCAAAAATTAACTGAAATGTGAGTGAACCATCGAGTGCCTCAGTATCTTGCGACATAATAAGAATTAGCTTTCACTGAAGTAATTAGAAGTTAGGCTGCAGACCATCTTTGACAAATTGTACCCTATCGGAAGAAGTCATAGTTTTACAGCTGACGTTTTATAGTTACAAAAATAGCTGTGGTGAAAGTGACTCTTCTAAAACACTGACGTTCACTTAGGCTATATAATATCCCAACATTTGTCTCACCGATGCCTTTCATTGGTAAGATTTGTTTCAATACAAGTATTTATGTGTAGACAACAAAGTTTTCGGTGGTTGATAGGTAGCTTTATGTACAGGGTCAGGAACGCGTGTGCATAAAAATACTTAATGCAGGAAATTTAGGTATGTGAAAACAGTTTCAAATTGACATCTCACCATTCCTTTCGGAGCAATAACGTTGCAATATACAGAACAAAATGCAAAGCAGGACGACACATCACCACAGCATTCAAACCCGAGCTCCGTTCTTAATCAACGAAAGGAAATTTTAACACCTATAAGTAAACCCTCACTATAACGAAGTTGAAGAGAGAGCGGCACTATACTCGGTTACATTCATTACTTTCTTATAACGGTTGTCCACCCTCACGACCAGCATTGGCCGCCAAGCACAGCACTCCAGGTACCGCAAGTCACGCTCTCCACTTTTTTCGTTTCGCCGCGGCATAATAGCGCACGGCCTTCAACCAAGGCATTTGTGTGCGCAGAGTGGAGGAGGTTGCGGTAGTCGGCTGCTTAGGCAGAGCGCGGTTCGAGTCAACAGAGGCTCGCCGCCGCCGCGAATGGCTAAGGTCTCCTATACGAATGGCCGGCTTGGCGCGTTGCCATATAGCTTACAGCTCGCGGGAGTTCCGAACTTCTCGATCAGAATACTTACAAGCTGCGTCGCGCTCCGCTAGATTTCGACCCCGTATAGGCGCGAAATAACAAGCAAATTTTCTCTCTGAATAAAGAAAAGTGCTATCTATTTGAAGGAAACTTTGCCTTCGTTAAACTGAGATTTTCCGTGCATTTATTTCTATGGAAATTTCCAGCAGAACTACTAGTAATTCGTTGTTTACATTACTTGGTTATTTTAATTCATTTCATAATAACGAGGTTTGACTGCACTGTGTAATCAGTTGAATTAGTAGAATTCAATTACCAAATGATAAAGTGAACAGCCCGCTAATGAGCTTCTTGGTTTGGCGCGCTATGTGTCAGGCATTGGGATTTTCTTTTTCTGATGATTGGGGCGAGAGCGAAAGACATTAAAAGCGATGAAATATAACAGTTTAAATTGTTTAGTTTGTGTATGCATACTGAAGATAAGTTTTGGTGTATTACAGTTGCTCGAACTGTAACATCTCATCAGTTACTTCTGCAGTTACACTTATACACCAAATTCCATTTTTTTAAATACACAAGACAAAGCTATTGTTAATCAGCCTCCACCAAAACTTAAATACAAATGCGAGGGTGGCTTAACATTTCGCGTGGGTTTCCGAAGGACTTCCTTAAGTAATAATTAATCTCACCTTCCGTAATCCTTTCATTCGTTCAAAAGGGTAAAACTATAGGGAAACTGGAGACCAGAGAGAAGTTCACCGTTCTCATGGTAAACAAAACAGTCGCTCATATGTCCACAATTACACAGTGAGTGATGACATATATATCGCTAATCAGTACGTACAAGCGCTCTTCCCAGTAATCAATGATGAACCGAGGATTGAAAAAATGCGTAACGATGTGGCCATTGAAAAAAAGAGCAATGTGATAAATGACAGTTGAGAGACAAAGAGATACAAAAAAGTAAATCGGGAATGTTCGAGGTTGCACCTTGTTTGCTATTCTAAAATGGGGGAGGGGAACTCGAACGACCATCTAATGTCATGAGCGCCGACGGAAGCGGAAATCAATGACATACATAAAAAATACGAGCCGCGAATTTGGAAGCAATAAATATAAAGGGGTAACAGACCGAAGTGCAATGGTGTACATAAAGACGTGAAGGCAGTAACCTCGCCCAATTTTCATACTGATACTAAAGACAGCATAAAAAAGAATATACAGGTATCTTTTATCAGAAAGTTGAAAACGTGCATGACAGATGGAACACCGAACCGGAACCAGCCACATAAAGCATACTAGCATAAAAGAAATAAAGTATGGACGGAGAAGTTTATCGGGCAGTGTGTGTGCGTGTGCGTGTGCGTGCGTGCGTGTGCGTGCGTGTGTGCGTGCGTGCGTGCGTGCGTGCAGAGCTCAAAGACGTGCACCGAGCAAGCGTGCTATCTGAGAAGTTGCTTGATACATCAGGCTTTGTTTACATTTATGATATGGTGATTGCTCACAAAAATGCACAAATCATCAGCAGTTGAAGTGCCAATCGTCTGCAGTGGTGGCGGCCGCGGTATCTTAGCGGCTGTGTTGTTGTGCTGCTAAACCATCAAATCCCGGCCGCGGCGGCCGCATTTCGATGGGCGCGAAATGCAACAACGCCCGTGTACCGTGCATTGGGTGCACGTTAAAGAAACCCAGGTGGCCAAAATTAATCCGGAGTCCCCCACCCCGGCGTGCCTCATAATCAAATCGTTATGGCATGTAAAACCCCAGAATTCAACTCATCTGCAGTGGCTGAATCTGCTCGTCATGGGTATTACAATAACTGTTCGATAAATGAATACTTGGTATTTAAAATAGGACTGTAGAAGGGACATTTATGTCCAATAATATCTGGCTAAGCAGCAGGTGGAAAACGTTGGTGATGAGTGGGTCCGGCCGCGGCATGGCGAATGGTTGCTGTAGTTACGTCTTTTTCGTCTTGCAGATTGCCGCTTTCATGGTTGGTTGCGACGTTGAGGGAGGTGTCGCACCAGTTTGGCACCTGCGTAGTTGATCATCTGATTTTGATGGTGCTTCTTGCGTATACAAGGACACGTGTGCTTCACCGATACACTACGAGCGCATGTCAGCAGTATATCTCGGTCTTCCGTCTTTGTGAAGGTGCCGCTTCTGCGTACTAACTGGCTGTACTGGGACATCGACGTGCTGCCGCACTTCAAAAGGACCTGTACAAGCGCGCTGCTCTTCAGTGGGTCCTGCAGCGGCATGGCGAATGATTGCTGTAGTTACGTCTTTTTCGTCTTGCAGGTAGGCAATGTTTATGATTACAAATGCTACAGAAGCGATGATCGTTGTCTCCTATTGCTCCCGGACCCTGTACGTTTTCTCTCCTTGCCGTTGTGTGTGTTGCACTCCCTCAGAAAACTAATGTTTCTTTCGGGAGACATTGAGTTGAACCCTGGCCCAAATACTGAGACAATGTTAACGGAATCACTGGCGGGACAGGCTCGAATCGATCAACACATAGCTTCCCTAACTGCTAAGATATCCTCATTCGATGATCGTTTGACCAAACTCGAGTCGCTTGCTTCCAGTAATAACGACGCTGTCCAGCGTCTGCAAGATCTCGAGCAGACCGTAACTAGATTAAAGAGCACAATACAACAATTAGACATGAAGAATGGCGACCTAGAAAACAGGTCGCGAAGAAATAACTTGGTAATCCATGGCTTGCCCGAGGTGTCGCGTGAAACCTCGGAAAACCTTGTAGCCTCTATTACCGACCTTCTGTCAACTAAGCTCGGCGTTCATTGCGATGCTATAGAGCGCTGCCACACACTCGGTTCTCGTAGGCAGGACAAAGGACGACCGGTGATAATAAGGCTACGCGACTACAGGACTAAAATTGAAATATTGAAAAATTCAAGAAAACTCAAGAACACTAATATATTTATTACTGAGGATTTCTCGACGCGTGTCCGCCAGCTGCGCAGAAATCTATGTCAGAATTCGTCTGAGTTAGGAAAAAGCGCAAAAGCAGTTCAGCTGCGTTTCAATACCCTGATCATTGATAACGCTCGCTACAAGTGGGACGAAGTGAAACAGTGTATTCTCAAAGCACCAGCTTCTCGGTGCACTGACTGACTGCCTCCTGAAAAGTATCTAACAGTCTTGAATGTAAATGCGCGAAGCCTGGTCAACAAGGGCGTCGATTTTAACTGTCTCGTTGAATCGCATAATCAGACTTTAATATGCGTTACGGAAACTTGGTTGCAGGATGCAATATCGGACAGTGAATTTTCGCCACCAGGCTATGCTGTGCTAAGAAAGGACAGAGTCGGTAGGCGAGGGGGTGGCCTAGCAATTTTTATTAAGAAAGGCATTGATTTATTCCTACTGCCTGACCTTCCTGGTACCGAGTCACTTTGGTGTAAGGTAAAGGTTGGATCCCTGGTTGTTGCAATGGATGCAATTTATCGTCCCCCTGATGCCGCTGGTGATATTTTTTGCCTTGTCAGAAGCTATATTGCACAGGCTACACAATAGGAAATTGGTAGTTACAGGCGACTTCAATCTCCCACATATCGACTGGCAATCGCTCAAGCCAACGGGTCGCGATAAACAGCTTTGTGAGTCGGTGATCGACATCTCCTTGTCATTTAATCTGACCTAACTTGTTGATTGTCCAACACGCGAGAATACTATCTTAGACCTTGTTTTTGTAAACCACGAGCTTGTACAGAATGCATACCATTGCTACACTGTTGAACGCTTGTCTGATCACAAGGCAGTGAGTGTGAATGTTACGTGCGAAGCCAGAAAGCCAGTGTTTAAATACGTACCAAACTTCGTCAAAGCAGACGATGCATCCATTGTAAATGCGCTTGCTTCTGCATACGATATTTTTTTCTGTTTTGCAGTGCCCGGTGCGACGTTGATTCCTTACTGAGCATGTTTTATGGTATTGTGCGCAGCTGTAAATCTAGTCATGTTCCTAAGAAATGTATAAAGCGCAATTGGCGTCATCCATGGTACAATCGCGAAATCATTCACCTGTTGCGCAGAATCAAACGAGCTCGTAAGCATCGTCACAAAGACCATCCTTTTGTCAGTCTACAAGTACGTTGAAGATGGCACTAAAAGCTAAAATGTACGAGGCGAAACACTTTTACTACAACGTGACCCTAGCCACTGTTCTCAAAGAAAATCCTTCGAGGTTTTGGAAAACCATCAATCCTAATGATTCTAGTTCTTCGTCACTTATTATCGACGGTATACCCTCTACCGAGTCTTCCAGCATCTCAGAGGCTTTCAATAATTTCTTTGAATCCGTTTTTGTCACCGACGATGGTCTTAATCTACCTTTCAACCCTCTTGCACTTCCAGCGCTTCCCGATATTACCATAACTGTCGAAGGTATTCTTAATCTTTTACTCAACATCAACGCAACAAAAAGCTGTGGTCCAGACGATATTTCAAACACTTTTTTAAGCGATATTCTGAGTGGAACGTACGTTACCTTACAATTATCTTTAGAAAATCACTTCTGACATCTACCGTTCCGAGCATTAATTTTGGAAACCAGCTAATGTGGTCCCAGTCTTTAAATCTGGTAAAAAGCAAATAATTTCTAACTACAGGCCAATTTCCTTGTTATGTATTACTTTTAAGTTACTTGAACACATTATCCACAAACACGTTGTAAATTAACAAAGAACAACGTTGGGGTTTCATCCTGTCAACATGGTTTTCGGCTCGGTTTCTCGACAATAACACAACTCATTGAGCTTTCGCATGATATTGCTACGGTGCTAAATAGCCGAGGCCAGCTGGATGCTATATTTAGACTATGCTAAAGCTTTCAGCTCTTACTGTCATAGAAAACTCCTTCTCAAGCTTCTTGAGGTTACTAAAAATGACCAACTAATTACTTGGATTGCTGATTACTTGCATCACAGAAACCAGTACGTTTCCTTTGATAAAATTAAGTCCAATACTATCGAAGTTAAATCTGGTGTGCCCCAAGGATCTGCGTTAGGCCCGCTTTAATTTATAATCTATAGCAATGACGTCGTCAAGGTCATTGAAAACTCGCCAGTTAAACTACGATTATACGCAGACGATTGTGTATTGTATTCCGAAGTCTCGAATGCAAATGACCAGTCACTTTTAAATTAAGTTTTTGCTAAGTTCTGTGCTTGTAGTGATACTTGGCAATTAGCACCTAATCTAACGAAGACATTCTCGATGACCTTCACGAATAAGAATACACCTTTGCACTTTAATTATGGTTTCAGCGGGACTAAAATTGTACATGTAGACGAATTCTAGTATCTCGGAATAACTTTTGCTCATAACATGAAATGGCAGAAACACAGATTGCATCCACTCGAAGGCACTTCGCAAATTAGCATATTTAAAATGTACATTAAAGGATGCTACTAAGGATTACAAACTATCTGCATACTAGACACTGATCAGGCCAGTTTTGGAGTATGCGTCCGTTGTCTGGTCTCCCTATTCTTCTTGTGATGGTAACAAATTGGAATCTCTGCAAAGCAAAGCGATAAGATATATTTTTAACAGATATGACCACCATTTTTCACCTTCTTCACATTCCCATGGCCTATCGCTCGACACACTTGCACACAGACGCACGTGTGAACGTCTTGTCACTTTGCATAAGAGCATGCACGGGTCGTCAGTTATTGCGGCATCGGTTTCATTTTTGAAGTGTCCTGCGCGTGCTACTCGAAGCACTCACCCCCTTAACCTTGTTCCATTCCACTGAGGCTTGAACACTTTTAAATTTTCATTTTCCCCGTCAACAGTCGAACTCTGGAATGGCCTTGACGGCTCACTTCGACAGTTAGCCCCCCCACAATTCGCGAAAGAAATCTATCACATCCCTCATTAGTTCTAAGACCTGCTGGTGTACTCTTTATTTTTTGTACCTTTGAATACATGCTTTTCTTTACACGCAATACTGTTTGTACTGACCATGCACATATGTAACATCCTCTATGATTGTATGCTGTATAATGTGTGATTTTACCTATTTAGGTTACTTATGTACCCACCCCTGCAATGTCTCACTTTGAGACGGCAGTATTTGTGAATGAATGAATGAATGAATGAATGAATGAATGAATGAATGAATGAATGAATGAATGAATGAATGAATGAATGATGATCTGCAATGCGAATGTCATATGTGACCGACAAGCTTCAGAAAATCGTTCGTTTTTAATGCGTTAGCATTAGAAGTGTTAAAGTGGAAAAAGGTTTCGTAGTTTTTGTACTTTTTCGTGATGGTAGCATGGTAACTCCGAGGTGGGGACTCCCCTCACCCTGGAGCACATTTCAAGGAGAGGGCGGCCCACCCACCCGACCACTTTTGGTGCGCTTCTGCACTGGAGGCTGCTATACGGAAACTATAACGCGTGGCATAAGTGTTTCGGCGCTATGTTCCCGTCTGCATGAGCGTGCGCGGTGGGGGACCGTAGCTGATGAAGAGCCCGTAGAGGGGATGTCCGAGGATGCCGTAGCCCCGAGTGATACCGAGTTGCCGTAACGCAAGCACTGAGGGAACCCGGCTTCGGCGTGGAAGCCACGGGCGGTCAAGGAAAGTGTCGCCGGGATTCCTTGGGCTGCGCCGTCCAGTGGAGTGCAAGCGTATAGCGGACGCCACTTGGGGGCGCGCATGGCTATTCTGGGATTGTGTAGCGCTAAGTGAGAATATGCTGGTAAAACTGTGTATATCTAGGAACTCATTCCCCGAACATTGACAAGAAGAAAGCCCACTGAGCTGCACGATGCAATTGTTCGTCTGCACTGATGCGTGTCACGCCTGTACAGCGCTGATGCTGCGTACTAGACGCTGCGTGCACTATAGTTTATTGTAGTATTGCCATAGTTGCCTGTCATCTACCTCTCCACGTCTCTATTATTACCCCGGCAAGGGTTCCTGTTCATTAGGGTTACGACCTCCTCTTCGTTCCCAGCATGCAAGGATTGTCACTAAGTTTAGTTGTTGGAGACGGCCTATACCTGACGCTAATCTCGATTCTCGACGGCAACCATCGGTAGTGAAGCCCGCCTGTTGCCTACCTGCGTGATTCGCTTGCTCCGCGCCTATAGTTTAGCATCTTTGTCGTCCGCAGTTTTGAAGGCGTCGCAAAACCGAAGCCGTCCTCCCGCGTGTGGCCATGAAGCCGCAGGCGTGAAGATCTGGGGTGTTTGCACTTCCTTTCTTTCCCTTCGTGACTCGGCTCTCCCCGGCGAAGAACACACAAGTCTTGCCCGCGGTCGTTATCGAAGTTTGTCAACGCACTTAGCAAGAACGTTGGTAATGCTGCGGCTGGTTCTTCTAAAATGTGTTTTGTGCAGGAACGATTTGTTTACGGCTTCTGACGCGTGGCTTCTCTTCAGCAAGAATAAAGCGGCAGAGAAAAATGTTTTGAACTGCGATTCGATCGATTCGGCGCCTTTTCCAACCACACGCGAAGGCTATACTGGCGAAAACTCCGAGGAGAAAAAGAGTACGAATAAAATATATCCTATTCCGCAAGCCGGCGCACATTCAAGTCAACCCTCAGCGCCTAAAGGAACAGTGTGCTGCGGATAAACGATGGTTCAGGCGACCACGCTCCACCCAAGACGCGCGCCTCGAAACATTATGCAAAACATATGCAAATCCGGACTTTACTGATGTTTGGGAATGTTTTTTCATAACCGATATCTTGGGTGTTTCTCTCTTTTCACTCAAAAATCACTGTCCCCTTCACTTAGTGTATTCTACTTGTTATACTAAAATTTTCGCCATTTGTTCATTTTCACAGCGCAATGCGTAAGGTTTCTGGAGTGTTGCCGCCTAGTATCTCCCCATTCAAAACATAACTTTTTCTTGGTATATTATTTTACAGCGAAAGCATCAGCGCTACTAGAAGCGCTCGTGGGTGTCCAAGAAAAAAACTACACCATTCCTGCTGCTTTTATTTAGAAAAATTGGGGGCGCGTTAGGGGTTATGAGCTGGCAAAATTTAAAAGTGTGAGTTAATTAGGGGATAAACGAAACTTGCTAAACCCTCGTTATCTGCATGTTTAGAGGCGTATAATGTGAGACGCCTACAAAGCTTCCTCGTTACCCTGGGAGAGCCGAACGCGTCAGCAATTTTATATTAGCAGAGATTGGGAGCCACGTATGTTATGGGTGACTGGTACCGAAAAATAGAAGTGAAGGTTTTTATGTGCCTTGAAAATTACTGCTGAATACTCGTTTTCTCTGTATTTTCATACGTCATACGATGCTTGTAATTTGCTTCCTACGTTTTGTCGGTGAACTAAAAGAGCCACAATATCTATAGTATTTTGAAAAAAAAAAAAATAGGAAGCATGTTCTGGGTGATGTGAGAAAAAAAGTTTAAATAGCGCAGTTTAATTACCATCTTTGCAGAAAATTAGTCATGCAAGCGTTCCAGAACGTTACAAGCTTGTTAAAAAAAAGAAACTCTTAGAAAACTGGGCCGAAGTCCTGAATCAACTCAACGTGCACAAAGTTGACATTTCGAGGCAAACGTTTGGCCACGATCTGTGGTAAAACTTTCAATAGAGTCAGTTAAATACCGGCTTTACGAAAATGCCTTAGACAAGTGCTTCCAAGCGTTATTGGGCCATTATCTACAATGTTTCCCAGATTCCTAGGCTAACTGCATGTGACGTTGCGTTTACAGTCAATCAAAATGAGGACCATGTTAGGAGTAGTATATGGAGAAAGTTCAAAGCTTTTCCCTTAAATGAGAGCTTCGCAAATAATTACTGGACCATCGTTGTCTCTCTATTTCCATGCATTATACAGGGTCATAATAGGTTTCCCTAGTGTTCTTGGTGAACTAAGAAAGCCTTGTGGTATAGGCTTGGTAAAACGAAGGGGCAGGTTATGGCTGATGTATAGGCAGAGCTCAAATTGTGTGGGTAGACTACTCCATTTGCAGTAAATTACGCATGCAAGAGCTGCGGAGCATCATAGTCGTGTTTTACAAATGTCAGAGTATTAAAGCCGCTGTCCTGGGAAATCAAAGCCAAAGGATTAAATTTTGAGAAAATGAAGAAAACCGTATATTTGATGCGCATGGCGTGTTGGTAAAGGGTGGCCTTCGTTAAAATTTCTTAAGCAAGTGCTCACAAGCCTTATATGCGGACACCTTCTTCAAGTGTGCGGTTTCATAGGTGGTGCATGGGGACCATAACGTGTTTCCGGCTTCTGAAATTATTTCTGGCGCGTGAAACCCAGGAAAGTGCTAATGTTCGAGATTTGTTTTTGTCACCAAGAGAACGGTAGCTGGGAGGTGAATTGGGACAGCACCTATTACAGGCAACTGAGCTTCTTAATGCAACTGTTAGAAGGAAACTGCTTCTCTGAAAATTGGAATATGATTCTGCTAGGTCGCACAAGTCTGTGGTGTTTTTCTAGTTTTTCTTTTTTAAATATCCGCCGGGATATTTTCATCGTGCAAGTATTGTGCTTTCTCGACACACATATTTTTTTTATTGTGCTATTCTATTCACGCCAAACATCTTGGTGGTAATGTTTAAACTTCGGGTAACTTAATGGAAGGGTTCAAGCATTCGACGGGGCAACTGCTTACGAAGCAACTACTTAGTGTGCAAGTCGCATTTGTGTGAAACTTTCTCCTGAAAGTCTGCAGCGACAGTTGAGCGGGCTTTAATCCACCGGTCTTTATGCACTCGGCGATATGCTCTTTTATCAGGGGTGGAAGAAATTAATGACATTAGTGCGTGCGTTTAGAGAAAACGTTCAGCTTCTGCCCGGCCGTTATGCGTGTGAAACAACGCACCCTTCATGCGCTCACCTCCTTCAGCGCTTCCTAAACAAACATATGGTGCACTAGGTATTTGACACAGTAATTACATTTTAGTAAAAGCGACGACATTTCGGACAAAATTCAATATATTCGTTCTAAATCATTTTACATTGTTTGTTTTAGTACTGTTATTAAACCGCTCGAATAAAACCACTATTCATTGATTAAATTTGTCTTTGAAAATGGCAACATGCCTGGTTCACAGTACATGCGTGTTGATGTTGGGCACTGCTTCCACAATAGTAGCCTTTAAAAAGTCTTTAGCATGTTGTGGCTGTCTGTTAGACTCCCTTTCCGTGACGCCATCAATACAAGGCAGTATAGCAGGTTTGTATTGGGAAGCAGGGCACCACACGAATGGTGACGTGGCCGCCGCAATTTACAGCCAGCCACACTTGGGTCACGCAGGCCCTGTTGCAGCAAGCAGTATTACTAATAGAAAAAATGCCTGCTGATATCATGCCAAGAAGTCTTAACTGTTGGCTCTGTCAGCGGAAGTTGCTCGGCAAGGCCATAATTGGCTTTTCAGTGTTGTAATTCATGATTGCCTGCGGGGGAAACTTAAGCGTCGGAATGAGGTCTGGCAGTGCTCATATATATTTGTCTGAGATGTTAATTGGTCACAACTTGTTATATCTCCCCAGAAAGAAAGGATTTGGTTACGTTCTAGAAAGTGACGATTTGCAAGTAGGCAGCGTTGGCATGTATAAGGCGGCTAGGTCAGCGTACGGCTTCATCTCCTGTCAGACTCAAAGGTTGCGCCCTGGGATAAATGTGCTAGGTAGATGAAAGAGTGGCTGGTGAAGACGAAGCTAATCACCCAGACAAATAGAATGACAATTTCGCTGTCTGCCGAATGAAGCCGTGTCCTCAAGTACCTCACACGCACGGCATATACATTCTAAAGCACTGTTCTTGCTTTTCTGGTGTCCACCCGCTCATACCTTTTATTTGAATTTCAACATGGATTTCAGAAATCAAGGTGCATTAAGACAGACATTTTTTGTCCTTTTTAAAACTGTTCATACTACTGTAGATTGCTTGACGTTCTTTAATGATGTACGTACCATTTTGTGTGCTGCAAATACGTCAGGTCAAATTTTGCGTGTGGGACATGGTTCTGTCCTCTCTGTGACTTAGCTTCACTTGAACTGTCGTTAAGCCCCCGCCCCCCTTGGCCGTTTTTTTCTCTTATGCTTAAGAGCGGATGATTGTAGAGTGTGAGGCGGGTTATCTGTAACACACTGAAGGGCAAATTTCTACGAAAACACGTTAAATTTGCGAAGCTTTCTTGCACAGCAACCACGTAGAGAGCAAATCACCCTTGACAGGAGAAGTTTTTTCTGCGTACCTGTATACGGCATGCACGCAGTATTAGAGCGCTTCGGCTATTTACGCAGGCGCACGCAATACAGCTACGACTACGCTTTACCATACCTTCGATGAGAAATTTAGTAGAGCCATGGTGAACAGATGAGCAATGCTGTGGTGTCCATTCGGTATTTAAAAATCAAAGCACTCTCATGGCAGCGTCCTTTCTTCGACCTAGCAGCGTCAGTACAAACTGCTTATTTCAATAATGGCGGCAGAACATCCCCAATATTCGGTCCTCAAATGGAGATGAGACTAAGCGAAAGATTATTTCACCAATTATATTTTGATGCCGCGACGAAGAGCGACTGACAAGCGATTGGCACCTCCATGTTGTTACGTTAGCCACGCTAACCGCTAACTGCGCAAAGCCTGCAACGCTAAAATCAAGAACGAGCAGGCGTACGTGACTCCCACAAGTCCCCATAGCGCTCGGTGCATACGCATTTAGTACCCGCCTTTTTATAGCATAGGTATACGCAAGGGTTTTGCGTACGCTCTGTTAAAACAGTAATTTTTGCTTTGCGTGATGCGTGATACGTCATCGTTATACGCGATATGTTAAGACTATACTCCGCATGCGTGTCTTATGCCTCTGACTACCGTGCTGGTTACCGTGATTGCGTAACGACATGGAAGCGTCTAGAACAGCCCAGACAGGCTGCTACGATATCAATTCCCTCTTGCTACTTGCTCTTCGTCGTGATATACAGCAACAAATAAATGGTAATATCAATCGCTTAGTGTCATCTCACACTGAGGATGAAGTATAAGCGAATGTTTTATTGTTGTTGTTGAGATCAGCTGTTTTTTTTAAGCTGCTAAGCCTACAGAGACGGCACCGAGCCGGCACAGTGGTTTGATTTGCACCTAGCAGACGGCCCTACATCATTCGCATTCGTGATGCGCTGGCAAAGCGCAACGCTCTAAAATCCTTAATCCTTTAGCAAAACTAAAGCCATGGTATTTCGAGCGAAAAACAAAGTTGTAAAAGATATTATGCTTAGGTTTGGGGACAACTATATTGAAATCGTGCGTAGTATCAAATGTCTGGGAGTAACCTGCTCGGAATCGCTTAATTGGGATGCCCAAATTAATAACATACGATCAAAAATGAACAAAGTGAATGGGGTGCTAAGTCGTCAACCGTATGTACTATCAACAAGAATTGAACTGTTAATCTACAACGCATTCTTAGTTCCAATACTTAACTATTGCCACACTGTCTGGGGCACAAGTACGAAGCACAATTTATCCAAGATTATTGTTACTCAGAAACGTGCGATAAGGTTGGTTGCTAACATACCATGGTATGCCCACACAGAAAACTATTATTCCGAGTTTAACATAATTCAAGTGCCTAATCTTTATGCCTTCAGGTTAATTATTATGTACAAGATTGCTCCGACGCTACGACAGGCCATAGAGCAGCAAATTTCTGAGACGCTACCACCCACCTTCCAGCATCCGCCCGTTTCTGCTCCTTTGACCTATACGCTGAAGTCGCACGCAGACATTCACCAGCAATGCCAGTCAGCCCGGATCCTGGTCGACCAGCACATGCCTTCTACGCTGTGCCTGTTCGCCCGAACCTGCCACCTTTTCGCCGTCCCGCACCGCCGTCCACTAATCCTTGGCGCACCCAGGACAACAGACCTATTTGCTACTTCTCTTGTCTACCTGGCCATGTCGCACGTTTCTGCCATCGTCGTGACTTCCGTCCGAGTGCGGGCGAAGACAATCAGGACTACTTTCGTTCTGAGCCACCACACCCGATCTCCTCCCACTCAACGATGGACACCTGCTCACCGAATCACCGTGGCTACGACACACGTCGGTCGCCCTCACCACGTCGCCGTTCACTTTCCTCAACGGTTCGTCGCCCTCCCCAGTCCAAGCGGAAAACTAGCCCTCGCAGTTCCTGAGGCAAGAACGGCGCTCGTGTCGACAACTTCAAGGCCTCGATTTTTACCTGCGAACGAAATAAACGTGAATATCGAAGATGTTTCTGTGCAAGCACTCGTCGATACTGGAGCTGCTGTGTCGGTTCTTAGTGGAGAACTGTGCCGCAAGTTAAAAAAAGATAACGATACCGCTTTCCGACGTCTCCCTGCGTACCGCAACCGCGCACACCACATTCAACCTTTAGTGGCATGCACAGCTCACCTTGTCATCCAGGACATTTTGTACGTAGTCGAATTTGTCGTTCTTTCGCCATGTTCTCACTACGTTATTTTGCCAAGAACGCTGAATGGCATTCTTGGCATTGTCAGGGCAGTTTTATTAACGGTTATCTAACGTTAATTTTTTTTGTCCAGTTCCTATGTCGCTAGGTTTATATAATTTGATTGTCATAGTATTCTTGTTATTTGATTTCTTAAGGATTCCGTCCACTGCACATGTCGCTTGCATTATATGAATTTGTAGTAATCGTTATTGGGGTTTATCGCATGTACCCCACTCCCCTCTATAGTGCCTTAGCGCTTGAGGGTATGTGAAATAAATAAATAAATAAATAAGTAAGTAAGTAAATAAGTAAGTAAATAAGTAAGTAAGTAAATAAGTAAATAAATAAGTAAATAAATAAATAAATAAATAAATAAATAAATAAATAAATAAATAAATAAATAAATAAATAAAGTGATGCTGACTGCTTTCTTTGACTCCCATGGTGTGGTATACCACGAGTACGCACCACAGTGTCAAACAATCACCAAAGAGTACTACAGGCATGTCCTTCGTCGCCTACGTGAAGCTGTGTGGCGCAAGAGACCGGAGTTGTGGTCAACAGGAAATTGGCGCATCCATCACGACAATGCTCCTGCACATTCTTCGCACTTGATTCAGACTTTTTGGCGAGATACCAGACTCCCGTAGTTCAACAGGCTCCGTACTCTCCTGATATGGCCCCTGCGACTTCTGTGTTTCACAAAATCAAGAGGCCATTGAAAGGAGCGATTTCAGACAAGAGAGGACATTATGGCTGCATCGATAGCTGAGCTAAACTCTATTCCAAAAGAGGCCTTCTCGGAATGCTTCCAACAATGGCAGCACCACTGGGAGAAGTGTGTGGAGTCCCAAAGAACCTACTTTGATGGTGATTAGGTTTCCAACGCTCCAGTTATGCCAGCTTTTTTCTTCGGACAAAGGTCGGATACTTTTCTAACAGACCTCGTATATTTCTTGACTATGTGTATGACTTGTTGTTGAATCGATAGCACGTCATTACTCGCCTCTTCATTAAAGATCATAATTCCCGATTTCTCTGCGCTAAACTTAAGACCTAGATTTGTCGCTGCATTGCCACAGGTATTCGCAAGTGTCTTTAAATATCTTGTATTGTCCGCTAGTAGCACTATGTCGTCCGTATTCATCAGTCCAGGGACCTTCTGTTGCACCATTTGTCCATTATGCATTTAGGATAAATCAAACCTTAATTCACCGTTTTCCAGTCGTCCTTCTATGCGCTAAACGTAAAACGTGAACAACAATGGAGACAGACGACATCCTTGCTTCAGTCCTTTGTGAATTCCCACCACTTCATTGCCTTTTCGACCTTCCCGTACGACTTCGTTGTTTCTATGCATCTTCCTCAGCAGCTCCATGAAATCATCATCTATGCCTTCGTGCTTAAGAATATCTCGTAACAATTCCCGGTCTCCGTTGTCATAGGCTCTTTTAATATCTAGAAATGTGATCCTCTGGACACGCCGCGCCATCTAACGGGGTGGCCGCGTAGTCTGCGCATGTCCCCAGTGGCACACACCGACTTAGCCAAGTTGACGTAAGTGAGGTTCATTGAAGAGTGGCACATGACCAGTGGCACATACCCACTCGGACATACTTACGCTAACGTGGCATATTTTTAGACTGCACTGCCATCGGGAACGGCCCATATGTCGGCCCATGTGCCTGGCTAGATAGTTTGATATATAGGTAGCTGGAAATAAAACTGGCCTGACAATGCTAAGTAGGCTATTCGAATGATTACGAATGAAGTTGGTAATTCCTTAATATTACCCGTGGGATCGCGCCGCTTCAGCATTACGAGTATGTGCCCAAACGTTTACACGTTCATGTGCTCCATAAATGTAAAATTAGAACAAAAACACAAAATAAAATATTCGCATAAAGTTAACAAATTTGGAACTCCGCGACCAAAAACAATTACCTCAGTTTTATGAACTGCATCTGTTCGAGCATCTCAAATGAACAATCTTGATATAGGAATTCACTGCTTTCGTAAAATTGGCTCATTGTTCATGAGGGTATTGGAAAAGTTCTACTCACTAATTTGTGGTTGAATTCATCACACAGCAATTAGTAGTACATCAATTTTGCCTGTTTTGAACATATTATTAGGTGCAGTTTACAAAAATGTGAGTTATGACACTACGTTTTTTTTTTAAATAGAACAACTTTCAGATATAACAAGAAAATATAACATAGACTGAGAATCCACCTCCCGCAGGTACTAGATCTTAACTTTTATTTTTAAATGTAACAAACCTCATCCGAATTTATGCAATGGTTGCCGAGAACAATGATTGCTCCGATACCGTGAGAGAGAGAAGGTAAAGGTAGGGAGGTTAACCAAGGTCGCTATCCAATGCGCCAGGTTGGCTATATCATACTCGTGCGTAAGGGAAAAAAAAGGAAATAAAGGGAAGAAGGAACAACAGAAGTAGGAGAGCCTTGTGCACGCACCCACAGAGGTATGTTAACTTACGTGTCTGTTCGCTGTCGATGAATGCTTACTCACAAGCGCACGTGTAGTCCGGTTGTGTTCAAAAAAGCGCATTGCTTCGGATTATATTCACTGGACGCTGACATGATACTTCACCTGTCATCTGTGTTTCCCGATACCATGTATTTAGATAGGAGCTCCGAGCTAAAGGTTCCTTTTCTTTAGGTCTGGGAGCTCTTGTTCTTTTTTTTTAATTTGGTGAACTTGGCGTGAGGCATATGTAAAAAAAAAAAAATATCAAGGAGCGTAATTTAAGCGTGTGCTGCCGTGTTGGATGCTGGTACTATGCCAATGAATTCGCGCACATGTCCGTTATGCAACGGCTAAAGTCATCTGGGACATTCGGCTTCCCTAAGCATCTTGTGCCTAATGTCCTTATTGCCATGACACAGACACAAGAGGTGACGACTGACCGCCATGTACACAGGGGTCGGGCACTTAGGACACGTTGTAGGGTTCTCAGTAACAGATCCCCAGGCGCAGGTGACCGCACGTGTGAGGTCCACACTAGTCCTCCGAAGAGAAAAATTCTTTCACCCGGGAGAGGTCACGGAGAAGGAAGCAGATACGAACGCAAGCACAACATCCAACATCATAAGCGCGGTCCGTCACGCTGCGTTTGTATCAAAGTATGAACCAAGTCGCCCAAGAGAAAGTTTCACTCAAGGAAGCAGACGCACGGGGGTATAAGTGCACGTGTGTTCCGTCGGGGAGAATGGACTTCCGGGCTTGTAGGATATCTTGGGTGTCAGAAAGAAACGAGACGGTGGATTATCAGGCAAGGTTGGTGAATGAGCCTACGCTCAGCCAGGTTTTTCAGCGTACTCCCACTGTGTCCCTGAATCCAGTGCATGGTAATAGTGAGCTGGGACGACATGCTTAGGACTTTGTATTTGTTGACACATTTTGAATGTCTTTGTAACTTTCTTCATTTACTTCAATGCACCAAGAGATTCCGTGTATATATTAGGTTATTTAACGTTAGGTAACGAGCTGACACATTCGATGGCATCATGTATGCCATGTAGTTCTAATAACAAGAAATCCGGTGTTTCAGTGGCATAGTTGCGTTACGTAATTCCGGGATTACTAGGGCTTATGTAGGAGACCCGGTCCCCTTGTGGAATGACCGCTGCATCCATGTACACGACTAAGTGGCCCTGAGGGATGGTAGTGAGTCTGGTGACAGTTGTAGCTAGCTGATTGCGCCAACGAAGATTGGTCGTTTCGTTTGTAGTAAGAGATGTGTAACACCACGGAGGAAGGACGAGAAGAAAAATCGAGGGCCCGATTTTTATTAGCCATATCATAAGAAGCCAACAAAGACATCAAAGACAGCAAAGGCGCATTTACTTGTAGTTAATAATTGAATTAAAGTAATGCCAATTTATTTGAAAATAAAAAGCGCATGAAAAAGACAACTGGCCGCAGGTGAGGCACGAACCTACATTTTCGCATTACGCGTGCGATGCTCTTACCAATTGAGCTACCGCGGTGCCATTTCTCATCCACTTTCTGGTGCATTTATGTGTATCAACCATAACTAAACCTGGTGTTGTTAGCCAGCGCAACTCCGACAGCCTTGACGACGAATGTGGAACATTCTTTCTGCCACAGGCGTCACGTGCACGTGATCGTTTTGGGGGAGGGCAACTGGTTAATAAACCCACACATGCTACCTGAAGGCATCAATGCCGCCGGATTGAAGGCCTCGCTATGTAATGAACGAGAAGAAAGGAAACCGAGGGTCCGATTTTTATTAGCCATATCATAAGAAGCCAACAAACAAAGACATCAAGGACAGCATCGGAGAAATTCATTGTACTTATTAATTGAATTAATGTAATGCTAAATTAATGGAAAATGAAAAGGGCATGAAAAAACAACTGCGGCCCGTTGTTCTTTGCCACGTTCCCAGCCACAGAGCACACAGGCAGTCGACCGCGACCGCGTTCACCGGTGTCGACGACCGCCAACTTTGGTACCAAACAATTATGGAATACCGGTCTATGCGGTCGTCACACCAGACCTCGGTCAAGGCACTATTGTCGTTTTACGTTCGAATGGTCTATTACAGATACTTTGATACTCTGACGCGTTCCGCACTCCAGCTATTTTTTTACGCATTTGCTGTCTTTCTCCTCTATCCTTTCCACTTTTCACTCCCCCTTACCTCTCTCCCAGTGCAGGGCAGCTAAACAGAAGCTTCCTGGTTAACCATTCTGTATTTCCCTTTTTTCCCTCTATCAGCCGAGTTCATCCTGTCCACATGTGTTTTGAGTGTGGAAACCAGCACAAGGCGGCACTCACCGGGAGCCTCGGTAGTAAACAACTGGGTGGCGAGACGCAAGGCACACTTTTCTGGCCCGCGTCGCAGCTAATCGAAGCAAATTAACGCTCGTAAGAAGAGATCGCATCTGCGCTAATCGCATCGAGCACTGGGAAACAACCCGCGACGAGCGGGCTAACCCAGGCACAGCCGATTGCACAGCGTGTTTGTTGAAGCACGCTGCTTGTTCGAAGCCGACACCTAGCTTTCTTTCTTTTATTTACTCTCTTTGTTCGTACATGGTGCACCGGTAATTGCAGCCAGCATATTGGCTCGTTCCTGCCTGGTCTATCGATTGGGCTCTACTTAGCCGCACATAGGACTACATCAGCTCATGTCCTACCCAGAGTTCTCTGCTCGGTTCCCTATTCTGCATGTACGCAAACATAAGCAGTTTGCTTGGACCATATTTCATGTCTCGTGTAAACTGGCTGTTTCGATAGGGTGCCTACGCTCATCTCGCCCACTTCGCTGTTTCAAAGGCCCGCACGCGTGGGGCCAATATCCTTACAAAAGCCGCCACGTTACTTCCTTTCTGCCATGAATCCAAAACAACGAAATGTTACATGAGCTTGTCGAGGCGCTAATGATAGTGTTATTCTGACTGTAGCTGTTACGAGCCACCGCGTTCCGTCTATATACCTGCACATGCATTTCCACCTGCCGGGGTGGCTCAGTCAGCTAAGGCGTTGCGCTGCTGAGCACGAGATCGCGGGATCGAATCCCGGCCGCGGCGGCCGCATTTCGATGGAGGCGAAATGCAAAAACGCCCGTGTGCTTGCGTTGTAGTGCACGTTAAAGAACCCCAGGTGGTCAAAATTAATCCGGAGCCCTCCACTACGGCATGCCTCATAATCAGAACTGGTTTTGGCACGTAAAACCCCAGAAAGAAGAACACATGCATTTCCCTGCGCTCATAACACTTGCATAAAGCATTGCGTAATTTATGTTTGTAATGCATGTGCTTCCAATACCACGAATTGTGACCATAAGGAAGTGAGAAATAAAGGCGCCAGATGAAAGGCAGAGACAATAACTGGTATAAAACTCTTAGCTGGGAAAGGTGAATAAACTCTATGGGCAAGGGCTAAATAGGAACACAACAGGAAATTAACGAAGCTAACTCACGGACACGGGCATCAATACGATTGTATTAATAGCTGGGGGAGTTGATACGAATGCATTGATAGAAAAACATGCGTGACTAGACGGTACACAAGGCATAAAAGGAATTGACAAGCTCGTCTGTCCCCTTATTACTTTGTGTCACGTCTTGTCGCGCAGTTTGTATCAATGCGCTTGTGAGTCGTGTGCGCTAGTTTGGGCAACTTTATTTCAGGTACACCAGCAGCAACAGCATTCACTCGTTTTGTTTTGTGTGAGTTTTACTAGTATAATATACAGTATGCAGTATACTAACTCACTCACTTTATCATTCTCTTTACAGGGTTAGTAACAGATTATGCCTTCTTCCATAGTTTGAAATGGAAATTCATGATAACAAGGTCTCACGTTCCGTCATTTAACTAATATATTGTGGTGTGAAGACCGTGCAGTGCGATTGATTTTGAGGCCGCGTTTTCCGCGACCCTGGCGAAAATGTTTCATCTCACAAAACTAAGTAGTGAAGTATTTGCGCTTGCGTAGTTTTGGCGCCACAATTATATTGCTTTTCGTCTTATATAGCGTATTTTTCGGACACATAATTATGGTATTCTCTTCGAGAGTTGTAGTTTAAAGAGTTTCGGCCATAAATGCGATCGCAGTGGAGAAATTGTCCGACACACATAACAGGCCTCATCGAGTAGCTACGTATGCTTGGGATGGCCCCGTATCACCAAAAACCGTGCGCTCAACAATTACTTCAAACACGGAGGGACAATGGAAGGAAAATGGACGGAGGAAGCATAGGGAAGTTCTGATGAACTACAAAAACGAAATAGAAAAAGGTATTAATGATATGCACATCCTGAAAGTCACTAATAAAGAGGTTAGGTGTGCAACAAACTATCAGTACCTTGAAAAGGCTAATTGACAATAAGTTGTGAAACACCAGACACCTCTACTCGCACACAACATGCCTACTTATGCATAGGCATATTATGGTCTAATTTGGTCGATGCATATGGAAGCGTCCTGATGCATCAATAATACACGGAACAATGGTGCCAAGAAGGTAAAATGAAAGCGGGAGTGAAGCCCACAAATCAAAATGTAAACATTCTGACCCACAAACTTGAATTTCAGTACACCGACAGATTCGAGAAATTATATCGCGTAGTGATTCACTTTGGTGTCCTCCATGGCTCGCTTTCAGTGTTTCTAGGCTTTTTCTGGCGGTTTTCTCTCTTGTCTTTTTACAGATTAACATGTAGGAAAATCAACCTGAAGCGAACACTCTACTTTCAGATAAAACTATTTCTCTCTGGTAGTAGTGGTGACGCTATGGCTGTGTTACAATTCTTTCCATCATCGTAGACAGTCTACTTTGACGTCTACGAAGACAACCAAGACAGCTTCGAGGCCAAGTAATGGAACGCGTTTCGAGCCGTCTGGAAGACGCATCTGCGACGTGACGCCACCTCGCGGCGACAAAAAAGAAAGTTGAGAAAAGCACACATAAGTTCTGTATTTTAAGTATTTTCGCCTGCGAACCTATGAAAAACAAGATGTGACTTACATTTAGGGTATAGAAAAGCGTGTCTACGTTTTTGTGTGCGCAGACAACCTTCCCGTCGAGTTTATACGTCCTGCTCAGTCGTCATCTTGTTTATACAGGAAAGTAGCCTTCATCGTTCTTGACTTCGATGCTGTCTACTTTGACATCTTCGTGAGAATTGGAACGAGACTTAAGACGGCTGCCGTCCGCTTAGCTGTCTATTTAGCCTTCTAAGGCGAGTATTGGAACACACCCTAAATAGGCGGTGTTAGCCTGCCAGTCTGAGCCTTCAATAGCTCTCACTGAGAGTTTATTTTCATGTCAGGCAGACTTCTTGCCATGACCCCATTAAAACAGTCTATCGCAGAAATGTGAGCTGATAGGGCGACACCTCCTTGCGCGCTATCCGCTGCCCTTCGGCGTAAACGTATCTTATATTGCACGCGTATGACCACTTTTCTTCTGTCTAGCAGCCTGCTCCTTTCGACACTCAAACACTTGTAGGGCCCGACCAAGTGCTCTACGTCACCCACATGGTTTCACACAGTGCAACATGGAGATGCAGCACGCCAGGCCTGAAACGCCCGTACAAAAGTAAAGCCAGGGCCTGTTGTCACTCTGTGTAACAAGTTGACATTTGTACGGATAAGCGCTTTCCAAACGCAATACTTGTGCAGCGTGCGTCCAAAGCGACTGAAAGTAGCAACAAATCGCCTCTCAAGGATTCATGTGAGCTAGCCTTCACTACTGGTTGCTTTGAAATATCGTCGATTGTTGACAACAGCATCTTATTATTTGTTACCAGTGAAACTAGCACGTAGAGTCATCTACTCTCTCTGTGGTCGCTAGTTCTAGAATAACTTGGTCGTAAAGTATGTGTATATGGTTCGTAGAGACAACAGCCTAATATTAAAATTACTCTGTTTCTCTAAAGTGTTTCTTGCGACCGTCGTTATCTTTATATTATTGACGAGGAACACAGACATTGTTGCCAAATATGTCTCTTAGAAGCAAGTCCTAATTTTTATATTAGGCTCCAGGGGTGACAGCTTGGGCCGAAAAATCATGCACAGGAACAGCCACAACATGGATGGCCGCCACATGGCACCGACAGAACGACACGATGAGCAGAAAAAAAAAAGAAAGCAACAAAAATAAAAGATTACGGGCTGGCTGAAACATACACGAAATTAAGTTGGCTGTGATGGCAGCACTGATCGTCCAAGTTAACACCCTGCCCGCCGTTCCATGTCCGAGAAAGGCTTTTTTTTAATCCTTAAAGTGGTTTTAAACCATTTTGTCCACGAGCTATGAGGGGCACCGTGTCATATTGGCATAAGATAAGTCACGTTTCTAAGGAATGCTGAGAACATTTCCGAAAGTGATAAAAAGCGAGCCACAATCATTTTGCGAGCCAATGCATGCTAGAAAAACGTTTCAAGAGGAAGTAATTAAACGAGGCTTTTTGTGCTCATAGTTTGTGCTTTACGCAGCAGCAACCTTTCTGAAATAATGTTTCTTTTTGCTGTCCTTAGACTAACAGCACTCTTGACGCAAGTTCTATCAGACTTTTCTGTGCTACCTTCCATGTGACTCCGTTATTTTCTCTTATACTGCCACGTGATCTCCTAAAACGTTGCTAGTTCAAGATTCTCCATTTTAAAATCGGTCACTGACAAAAAAGAATGCCTTTGTATGGAGACACTAAAAGAGTACTCTTTGAGACCTTGAGGCGGAAGAATCGTCGGTTAAGCACAGAACAGTTAAATCATCTTACACAGCTTGGCAATCCCTACGACGCGAAGTAGAGTTTTGAGCTGATAGGACCATTGCAAAAACATACACAAAACAAAAAAGAGGTGACCAGGACAAGCGCTTGTTCTCGTCACCTCTTTTTTGTTTTGTGTCTGTTTTTGCGCTGGTCGTATTGATATAGAATACCAACTAGCCCGGTCTCACACATTACTTAAGCAGATTTTTGAGACCGAGATGGAACATGAATACAGTGCCATGGGAATAAACAGGGGATCCTTGTATGCGAAACATTTGTTCGCGTTGCTTCACTTATGTGTTTCGCAAAGTTTCTCGAAATCTTACAACATGAGTTTGTGTGGTGGTGCTGGAAAGGGCACTAGAGGTCTTTCTGGTTAGAAAACGGACATTGTTATCTATCCTTATATCATAAAGGGCTGCGAGCTACGGCTGTGGAAAGAAAAGCTGGAACTATGCAATATAACTACAGAAAGGCTCTGCGTCTGCATGATGTTCCCACCGTTGCCTGGGAGTATTCATACTACTCAGCAACGGTGATCGTCTGGACATTCGGAGTCTCCAATGTTGTCTTGATGAGAAGAAATTAAAGGAATTGCCCTTGCAGCACTGGTGTGGTCGTCACTGAAATCTAAGCACAGCTCTTGCAAAGTACGGTTGTCTGTAGATAAATACCATTAATCTTTGTTTTTCAAGCTCGTCTGAAAAAGGAGGAATGCTCCGTGCCACCCCGTTTGTTAATGCAAACACAATGTCTGGCAAGCAGTTGTTCAGTCAAACTGAAAACTAAAAAAAAAAAAGCAGAAATTCTGGCCTATTTTTTATTATTCTTCGCCTTACCAGTATGCAGTTCCGGTAAGTACGGTAAGCTCTGAAATCTCGCCTTGTACATAGTGAGCACAAATATATTACATAAAAGTAATTAGTTACAGCACCACTGGGCCACAACAAAATTGAGAAGAAAAAAACGCAATAGAGTAGGAAGCACAGAAGATCATTTTGGGGTGCAGAATTGGCGTCAGTATTTTACATATTGTATTATGAGAAGGTCAACTTCAATGTGTGGAAACGTTCCTGCCTATTTCTGAAGACACTCGCCTCTGCACCGAATGTGAAGTCTATTGCAACAGTCATTTTCTCCATCATGATATATTTAAAAATGAATCTTTCTGTCCCGAGCTCTGTGCTACTTCTTGAGCTGTCGTTCTAGCTGCACTCCTCGCCTGTCATTTCATAGTTTCTTTTTCATTCCGTATCTGCCACCTCATCGTATGTGCACACCTAACAATCGAATGGTATTCAAGCTCCGTTATTCATTCGATCACCAATAGTCTGTGTCTGCATTTGTCTAGCAAATTTGTTTTATTGCTGAATTGTTGCAATTGGTGTATCTGTGTACTCTGTTCTAGTTTTTTTCAAGCGAAGCTTGTATACGCTAGCCTGCGCCGGCGATGTAACGCTAAAAAAAAAACAGCTGCGAGAGCAGCTGCTCAGGTGGCCGGCACGCGCTCGTGCTCGGCACGCGTTTGTGTGCTCGTGCCACTGCTTCCTCATTCGTCATCGTCGTCTGCTTCCACAGCTGGCTGCGTTGCCGCTAATTATTCCAGCGTACCATTTCACCTCTCTTCTGTCGTAGTAATGAGGAGGTCGCGTTTACGGGGATATGAGCCATTGCTTAAGAGAGTATGAGCCATTCATTGTCTTACGTAACGGACAGATTTAATTTTGAAGAAATTTCATGGAAATCCATCCAGAACGAACTCGCTCGGGAAAGCACTCATTGTTGACGTGCCGATTCTAGCGTGAGGGCTTCCGAAGCCCAGGCGAAACGTCAGCGAACAGCCGCGGAACCCGAGTTGAAGCACGATTTTTAGGCCAAACGCCAACGAACTGCCGTCGACCCCGTGTTGCGGGAGCGCGGTGTTGAGGACAAACGTCAGCGTCGTCTAATCCTCCAGGAATCCGACAACGGTGGTGCACGCCTCGGCAACGCTAGCGCCAACTTCACCGGTGCGACGGCCAGGTTTCAACGCGAGTTTCTCAACCAGAACTTCAGAGCCAGCTGCAGTGTGTGTGACCGGTTGTGGTTCGAGCACAACGTGGTATTCGTCAGGGCAATTCGGTCGGATGAACACCGAAGAAATAGAGGACAAGATTCGCTATACCCTCATTTCCTGGACAGCTAGGGGAGGGGCTACCATCCTTTTTTTTTTAGCCTATAACTTTTTGTCATAGCTATTTTATCTTTATACCTTTGTTCTTGTTTCTCTGTGTGCCAGTATATACATCTACGGCTGTTCCTGGGCAGATAAAATAAAGATTGATTCATTGATTGATTGATCTATTGCGTATCTTGCAATATTCAGAATCCATCTTTCCTTCTGTATATCTATGACATGAAGAATTTTAAGGAAATTCCCATTTTTATTATTGTCGTAACCCGTAGTCCGACCAGATTTTTTTGTACTCTGAGATGAAACCTTACACTTTTCTGCTCGCACTAAACGCATTGCAATGCTGAGTCCGCGCTCTGTCGGTACTGCTTAAAAGCTATCGAGATAATTCAATTTTCCAACACGTTTCTGCATGTTTTTCCCAATAGTCTGTCCTCCTTAACTTTAATATGCGTTGCTGATCTGGATTGGCACCTTTAAATCCAACAATTACGTTTAAAGAAGTTTGAAAAAGTATCTAATGATATGTCATCACTGTCTTCATAACACCACCACTGGATCTTGCTGTAGCACCGTTATAATATTGTCACTGCCATCACTTCGTTGCCGATGCCATCGTGGTTGACCTGTTTCTTTTCTAACTCCTTTACGTTACCCTCACCTGCCCCAAACTCGTTTAGTTTTATTGTGCTTCGGATTTCGAACCTGTCCATGTTCCAGCCTGCCATAGCAAACACTCGCTCAACTGTCCACAGAATACGAAGTACCCGCCGCGTTAGCTCAGTCAGCTAAGGCGTTGCGCTGCTGAGCACGAGATCGCTGGATCGAATCCCGGCCGCGGCGGCCGCATTTCGATGGAGGCGAAATACAAAAACGTCCGTGTGCTTGCGTTGTAGTGCACGTTAAAGAGCCCCAGGTGCTCAAAATTAGTCCGGAGCCCTCCACTACGGCGTGCCTCATAATCAGAACTGGTTTTGGCACGTAAAACCCCAGAAAGAAGAATACAAAGTCTTTATTAGAGTTATTTTCTTGCTCGGGATATTTTTCATAACGGTCATCGTTTTGTTTCTAGCATTGCATTTTTGTACCACAGTATAGATCACTGCACGGGCCGATTTTTGCGGCCCGGGCCCGGTCCGGGCCCGTTTTTACATTGGGCGTCCCGCCCGAGCCCGATCAAAACATTTATGGCGAGACCCGGGCCCGGCCCGGGCCCGGAAATATTCTACGTTACCTGCCCGGCCCGGCCCGCCAACCCTTTACCTTAAGCCCGAGCCTGGTCTCGGCCCGAACCCGGCCCGAGACCGAAAAATACATGTTTTTCAAAGTTCAGAAGCCCGAGAATAACTCGCAGAAAGCCCGATCCCGGCCCGGGCCCGCGTCAAAAAACCCGAGCCCGGACCGGGCCCGGGTCAAAAAGCACACGCCGTGCCCGAGCCCGGCCCGAGCCCGTGAAAAAACTCCTCTACCCGGCCCAGGCTTTCGGGTAAGCCCGAGCCCGTGCAGTGCTCTACCACAGTAACCCCCCCATTACTATATTATTCAATTTTTTTCACCTTTTTACATTGAACTTACCATGCGCTTAGTTGTATGCAAACTGTACTTTTCCATAATGGTCCTTTTATATTTATACTGTTTCTTTTCTGGTATAACGCCAAGGTGTTTTTGTTTGTTCGTGTTGTATTGCGCTATGTAACATTGTTAGAGACTTGTTCTTTCATCTTCACCAGCTACCATTTGTATAATTTCGTGGTACTCTTTTATTGCTATTTCACATAATTGTTTTGTTTCACTTATCGCGTTATTTATATTGATAGATATTTGTGCTTTCATGTTTACTCGCTAACAATGTATAATTTATTTGTACTCCTTTAATCTTCTTATTCCCTGTACCCTCCCCTCTTAATACACAACCATATGACGCCAACAGACAAGTAAATCAAGGAATGTATGAATTGAATTTCTTGTTGAATTATATGGAATGAAAAAATGATAAAGTAAAGGAAAATAAAAGTGGACGAATAAACAATTTTCCGCTGGCGGGAACCAAAGCCACTTCTTCGCATTCGAACCCACACGTTGGGCAAGTTTTTTTTTTTTTTTTGTCCACGTTAACTTCCATTTGCTTTATGATTTCTTCACTTCAGGTACAAACAAACAAGTGATTTAACCTATGTTTCCTTGGTTTCATTGTCTGTTGGCTTCATTTGGTGGTGACTCATAAAGATCTGGCCCCTCCGTTCCCCTTCTTGTCATTAGTGATTTATGCAAGGCGTCCTTGTGTAACACGATAACTTCACTATACGAGTGCTACATAGCCGCTGCCGATAGCAGTAAGTTGCTTGGTGTGATTTTGAGTGACAGCTAAAAAATTTGTTGGTAGCAAACTCCACGAACACGCGCCCACTTACAAAGAGCCGATGAATAGCATAGATAATAGTGATCGGAACTCTGGCTGAGCTGGGGACCTCAAGTGGTCGAAACGCTCTTTGCCTTATCCCTCTGATTCAAATGGAACATCCCTAGTCTATTTGTCTAATGCCTTCAGACCGCCATGAGGAAAACAAAAAAACAAAAAAACTTACAAACTCGCTAAGGGATGTTAAAAAACAAGCTCAACAAATTTGATAGGTTTAGTGGCGAGGTCGCGCAGCATGTATCCGCGTAGTTGATTTTTAATGTTAACGTTAATAGATAGATAGTCTGGTACACCGCCAGATTTTCGCAACTTGCTACGAGGCCACTTTCTTGTTACATTGCTAGCTCCATCTCAAAGTTGCGCTGCCCCGTGAGGCCAATTTCGCGAGCTGAGACTCTTACATTCAGCATGAGGTGCACATTATAAATGTATGTATTGCCTCTTGTGTAATAAAGGCGAAATATGGGAGCTGGAGAAGGCTCAGTCTGATAATTATAACCGTGCTGCGCAAGATGCAGAAGAAAAGAAAAAGAAGACGGGACAGAGCGCAGACTACCAACTTTATTTCCTGAAACGACAGAAAGCCTTTATATAAGTAACCTAATCACATGCGCCACCGGTATGCGCAACACCTATACAGTCGGATTGCCACCACGAAGTGTGCACACTATGTTTCACTGGCGAAACGTTATCCGGGTGGCGCATGTGATTAGGTCGCCTATATAAACGCTTTCAGTCGTTTCATGAAATAAAGCTGCTAGTCTGCGTTCTTTCTAGTCCTCTTTTTTCTTTTCTTTTGCATCTTAAGTAGCACGGTTATAGTTCAAGCATAAACCAACTAGTCCGCAATAAAGTATTTTTTCAGTATAACTTCGGCGCGCTATAAGAGCAACCAATCTTTAGAAGCTATAGTTCATTCATGCGATTGACATTTAACACGAAAATCTTGTAAGGCCAAGGCGTAAACATTCGGTATGGTATGGGGCGCGTATGAGGCCATTTTCACCTCAAAAAGTAATCATTTCCATGCAAATTCATAGTCTTCCAAAGAAATAGCAAGGTTTCATTTGCTTACTACCTTAGTCACAAAACTTGGGCAGAACCCGTACACTGGTACCGCTTCCTTTCCGGCGTAGCACTGGTTCAGTTCCTGCAGAACAAGTAGTTTGGAGGCACCTATGGGAGAGAGACCTGGCTTGCAGGGGCCCGGAAGAGACTAACGATGCTCTTAACTCTATCATATTTGAGCCTCACATGTAACCGTGCGAGTGCTCACGCATAACTTGCTTCTCTTCACAGATAACCAACGACTCTTCCACACGTGCACATTTTGTGACGCTTCCTAGGAAAAGCATGCCGTTATCGAACAGCGCTTATTCGATGTTTGTAGCAGACACTGTGTTTTCTCCCATTTCGAACACGAGGGAGGCATACGCTTCCTTAGAGCAATGTACGGAAGCTCTCCGATTGTATAGAAAAAAACATCTGTCTTTGGAGGCCGAACACCAGGCAGCGCACCGATTGAATCTGTATCTCGTTAGATGCCATCATGCGTTATGGGTCGTTCGCTGGGCTTTCAACTCCTGGATTTGTTTCAATATTACTCCTTTTTTGCCTTTTTTTGTCGCAGCATGGGAGACGGCTTTAGTTTTATGAAATTGTCCTTCCTTGCGCTCTTTCTTTAAATCAAGTTCGGACTTTCTGGAGCGGAATGCTACCCTCTCACTCAGTTCATTTCTCGGCTGGGCTTTGGAACAAAGTTTCCATTCTATAGGAGCTACGATTGTCATGCTTCTTGTTTTCTTATTTTCTCTTTGTTTGCCCTGGTCGCGGTTTGAGTTGCTGTGTATTTAATTTCTTTTCGTTTCAGCTTTCTGTGTATTGGCGTGTGGGCGCGGAAAATACGACCATTGTGCTTGATATCTATTGGCGGGTCTTTATATCGACGTCCTCTGCAAAGCACCGAGTATATCTGTCGCTTCAATCTTTCAGAGCAGCGCTGATCCACCGAGTGCTTGTACGAGCACGAAATTTCCACCTTGGCGGCGGCTGCCTTGGACAGCTGCCTGTCGTGCTGTCACTGAAAGGGCGCTCTTAAAGCCGCTATGTCTCGTGAATCGTTAAATATCGCAGCAGGAGCGCGATGGTTGACCAAAACGTGTTTTAAGTAAAATTGCTATACTTTCAATGGAACCTACCGCGTGGTAACGACATATAACTTAAAATTCTATAACCTGTGCATAGTCCATCGGCAAACTTATGGAGCACGTACTCTTACGGCGTCTCCAACCTTTCTTCGTACTACAATCTCATTATTGCGATAGCAATTACATGGACACTCAGCGGCCGTGATAGAGCAAACGCGACTTATTCCGCCGCGCGAAAGGCCGTGGGAGGGAGGGAGGGGTGGGAGGTGAGGCGAGGCGAGGCGACGTTTAGCTGTGGCACCAAATGCGTAATTATATTAAAAAACACCGCATATCCACGAAGTGAATGATGATGAGTAGGTGAAGCATCGGCCGGGGGATCATTCGGGCAAAACGCCGGAAGCGTTCTCCGGAAGCCGGACCGTTGAGTTCATATACTATACATATACATATGTATATTACTGTACATGTGTACAGTATGTACGGCGCTTATATAGCCCTTGCGCACCGCAGCGCCCCTAGCTACGGACGAGAGAGAGAGAGCGCGCGTCGGGAACGAGAGAGAGAGCACAGCTGCGCCTCTAGCGGGAGCGGCGAGTACAGCGTGGCTACGACGGCGCAACAAGGGACAAGGCTCGACCCTAAGGAGTTTCACCCCTAAAACGTTGCGAGGCGAGAAGGTGGTAAAGACGTCCGACGCTGCTCGACGAGTGTACCGTTCTGATCTCGTCGAACACCTCCTAGCCGCCCCCAGAGGCACCGGCAACAGTCACCAACGCCGCACGCGTTCGGTGCGAACGCGGGCAAAACACCAACAACAACGACAACAGTTATGCTCGTTGCTGGTGCTGCTGCATGTCCAAGTTTATACAGCTGATAAACCTACTATCCTTACTTCGTATAGCTCTGTACTCATTTGCTATCGCAATTGATGCTTCGCCCTTCGGGTGAAACTGCGACATATTTTCATACGCTGTTCGGTTTTCGGGCACATCATTACACTCAGGCCATGCTGCTAGAGCTCGAGGAGGACGTCTTGGGCTCCCCGTCTCATGCCCAGGCGAGGGCCATCCCCACCCTTGACTTGAAAGGGGCATTTGATAACGTGGCACCCAATTTGATCCTAAGACCTCTTGGAAAATCGCATTGCATTGGCCGTATATATAGGCTGTCCAAGCTATCATGCATCGCGTTTTTGAAGACGACGGGACATTCTACGCGAAGATAACCAAGTGCATGCTGTTTACAGTGGAGTAGAGCAGCCGCCAGTAATGTTTCTACAGCGAAGCTGTTCTAGGCTATGTTCCAGGAGATCGCGTCCGGCAACGGAAGTAGATAGATAGACCGGAAGAAGATAAAAAATTTCAGACGCGTCGCGCCACCTTGTGGCGGCGTATGGAAACCAAGGGATGGCAGCGTTTTTAAACTTCGGGATCGTAAAAAACTTCTGCACCACACTGCGCTTGTCGCAGGAACTTATTTTTGCTTCTTCATTGCGTGACGTAGCTCACCCTGGCGGCCATATGTGAGCGCGTCAGCGCTAGTACTCGCGCTGCGATTGCCGTATCCATCGTAAAAACGATAAAGAACGTCAGTCTCTCCTATATCGCGTGTATAGGTTCTTTGTCTGGGCGTTAGCGCACATCACGGCGGCGGCAGGAGACCACCGACGATGAGCAGGCCGCGGACGCCAAGCGTAAGCGTGCTGCGCGCCAGGACCGTGAGGCGGAAAGAAATGCGAACCGTCCATGTGGCCCCGATCCCGCAAACTCGGAACGTTTCAGCGGAGCAATGGTCAATCACCGCATACACAGCTTCACTGGTCATTCACCTTCACAGAGTGCAATGGCACTGAATTTTTTGTTGATGTCATTTCATTTGTTAATTAATTGCAATGAGCTATGTTTAATTACTCTACTGAATGTCGTTTTGTCAATGACGAATTTGTATAAAATTGAAAGAAACTTAAACTGACATGCCTTCAGCCGGGCACTTTTTGCCCGTTGATTTTTTTCCTGTTGATAAATCAAACATACGAAAAAAATTACACCAACTTGCCGTAGGGGAACCCTGAGTAGTATGCGAAGCGGTTGACTCAAGGTAGTTTTATCAGCTGTATAAACTTGGACATGCAGCAGCACCAGCAACGCGCAGAACTGTTGTCGACGCCGTCGGCGTTTTCCCGCGTTCGCACCGAACGCGCGCGGCGTTGGTGACTGTTGCCGGTGCCTCTGGGGCGCCTACCGTCGCGTCCATAACCTAAGCTGCTTCGCATTATCGCGCGCGGAGCCGCAGGTGTTGCCATTCGTTGCGCAATTCGGAGAGGAGAGGAGCGTCGGCGAGGAGAGGATGAATGCCGAGAGGAAAGGAGTTGAGACTAGGAGAGGTGAGGAGGGGGAGAAGGATGCGCATGCGCAGTAGAGGTGTGGACGCACGGCGGTTGGATGGATGGATGGAGGGAGGTAGGGAGGGAGGGAGTGACATAGCCCCGAGCATAAGATGCTTCGCATCTAAAATAAGAATATCACGTGACTAATCACACGCCCGCATCAAGAAGCAGCGCCCTCGAACACGTTCCACATGAGTCAGTGGGCGCATTCTTTCCACGACGCATGGATCACCAGTTATCAGCACTATCTGCTTATCAACACCAAGGCGCCGCGCTGTTGCGGGCGGGGCGCATCAGATAAAGCGTTAGCTCTGCCACTATACTGCTATGGAGCTTGTTTGAGGGCGCTGCTTGCTGATGCGGGCGAACGGTTAGTCACATGATATTTTTTTCATCCTGTATACCTGGCACTGCAATAATGATCGTCCAGGCAGAACGTTCGCAAGGGCTCTCATATAGTGAGGCGACAGCAGGTCACGCGCCGCAGGAAGACTAGGAACTGCAATAGAATGTTTGAAAGAGTTCGAAAATTTATTCACGGGCGTTACTCTTCTACTGCGCTAACCGGGCTTCGGGTATAGCCATTTAAGACGCTGTGTACGCAATTGTGTACGTCAAGAAAGTGCGTCAACAGCAAAAGCATCTATGAAAGTAACGCTATTTAAAATGCGCCGCATGTACCTTCAAAATATTCTGATTGCAATCGTGTTGCAAGCTTGACTAACAGACTCAAAATGTTTTAGTAAGACGAGTGGGAAGATAGATAGATAGATAGATAGATAGATAGATAGATAGATAGATAGATAGATAGATAGATAGATAGATAGATAGATAGATAGATAGATAGATAGATAGATAGATAGATAGAGGGGGGGGGGTCGTGCGTTATACTTTGGGCGCCCCGAGCGACCGCGCGCGCCTGCCCGGGAAGCAAGGCTCCGCAACGATCCGGGAAGAGGGTAGGGAAGGAGGGAGGGAGGGGGGAGACGCGGTCCACGCTACGCGCGGCCGCCCGGTCGCTCTGTCATGAAAGCCATCTTCGGCGAGGACAACGTCCACCTTGTGCTGTGTTTTCGCGGCTTATTTCGCGTTGATGCAGGCGGCAGCCGAAGGTCAATTTGCCCGCTGCTAAAGCTGCGCTTACTCACTCCAGCGTTTTGGCTGCGAGTTTCCGTGGCCATCGTGTGAGAAGCCTTCATGTTTGCTTGTGCGCGTGTGACACCATGCTTGATAATTTAGTTAGTATGCCTATGTTTACAAGTTTATACGGCCGATAAAACAACTATCCTTACTTCTTATAGCTGTTTCCTAATTTCATCATCATCATCATCATCATCATCATCATCATCAGCCGATATTTTATGTCCACTGCAGGACGAAGGCTTCTCCCTGCGATCTCCAATTACCCCTGTCTTGCGCTAGCGTATTCCAACTTGCGCCTGCAAATTTCCTAACTTCATCATCCCATCTGGTTTTCTGCCGACCTCGACTCCGCTTCCCTTCTCTTGGTATCCATTCTGTAACCCTAATGGTCCACCGGTTATCCATCCTACGCATTACATGGCCTGCCCAGCTCCATTTCTTCCGCTTAATGTCAACTAGAATATTGGCTATCCCCGTTTGTTCTCTGATCCACACCGCTCTCTTCCTGTCTCTTAACGTTAGTCCTAAGATTTTTCGTTCCATCGCTCTTTGTGCGGTCCTTAACTTGTTCTCGAGCTTCTTTGTTAACCTCCAAGTTTCTGCCCCATATGTTAGCACCGGTAGAATGCAATGATTGTACACTTTTCTTTTCAACGACAGTGGTAAGCTCCCAGTCAGGATTTGGTAATGCCTGCCGTATGCACTCCAACCCAATTTTATTCTTCTGTAAATTTCTTTCTCGTGATCAGGGTCCCCTGTGAGTAATTGACCTAGATAAACGTACTCCTTTACAGACTCTAGAGGCTGACCTGCGATTCTGAATTCTTGTTCCCTTGCCAGGCTATTGAACATTATCTTTGTCTTCTGCATATTCATCTTCAACCCAATTCTTACACTTTCTCGATTAATGTCCTCAATCATTTGTTGTAATTCGTCTCCATTGTTGCTGAATAGGATAATGTCATCTGCAAACCGAAGATTGCTGAGATATTCGCCGTTGATCCTCACTCCTAAGCCTTCCCAGTCTAGCTTGAATACTTCTTCTAAGCATGCAGTGAATAGCATTGGAGAGATTGTGTCTCCTTGTCTGACCCCTTTCTTGATAGGTATCTTTCTACTTTTCTTGTGGAGAACCAAGGTAGCTGTGGAATCCTTATAGATGTTTGCTAAGATATTCACGTATGCCTCCTGTACTCCTTGATTACGCAATGCCTCTATGACTGCTGGTATCTCTACTGAATCAAATGCATTTTCATAATCTATGAAAGCCATGTAGAGAGGTTGATTGTACTCCGCAGATTTCTCGATTACCTGATTTATGACATGGATATGATCCATCGTAGAATATCCCTTCCTGAAGCCAGCCTGTTCTCTTGGTTGGCTGAAGTCAAGTGTTGCCCTGATTCTATTGGAAATTATCTTGGTGAATATTTCATACAATACTGAAAGCAAGCTAATGGGTCTATAATTCTTCAGTTCTTTAACGTCTCCCTTCTTATGGATTAGTATAATGTTGGTGTTCTTCCAGCTCTCTGGTACACATGACGTTGTGAGGCATTGCGTATAAAGGGCCGCAAGCTTTTCAAGCATGATATCTCCTCCATCTTTGATTAAATCTACTGTTATTGCATCTTCTCCAGCAGCTTTTCCCCTGGTCATGTCTTTTAAGGTCCTTCTATCTTCAGCGCTAGTTATAGAAGGAGCCTCTGTATCCGGTTCATCACTATTTTGAATGAAAGTAGCTTGGCTGTTTTGGGCACTGTACAGGTCAGTATAGAATTCTTCCGCTGCTTTTACTATGTCATCGAAATTGCTGATGATATTACCATGCTTATCTTTCAGTGCATACATCTTGTCTCGTCCTATGCCAAGCTTTCTTCTTACTGATTTAATGCTGCGTCCATATTTTACGGCTTCCTCAATCTTTCCCACGTTATAATTTCGAATATCCCTTACTTTTCTCTTGTTGATTAGTTTTGACAGTTCAGCGAATTCTATCTGATCTCTTGAGTTGGACATTTTCATCTTCTGTCGTTTTTTATTAGGTCATTTGTTTCTTGGGAGAGCTTGCCTACTGGTTGCCTTGGTGCCCTACCTCCCACTTCAATTGCTGCTTCTAAGATCAACCTAGTTACGGTTTCATTCATTACCTTTATGTTGTCTTTGTCTTCTATTTCTAAAGCTGCATATTTGTTTGCAAGCACCAGCCTGAATCGGTCTGCTTTTACCCTTACTGCCTCTAGGTTGGCCTGTTTCCTCTTGACTAATTTCACTCTCTCTCACTTCAAATTGAGAGAAATCCTAGACTTCACTGCAGTTTACCTTACCTAACACTTCTACATCCTGCACTATGCTTGGATCGGCAGAGAGTATGAAATCTATTTCATTCCTTGTTTCTCCATTAGGGCTTTTCCAGGTCCACTTCCTGTTGCTGCGCTTCCTGAAGAAGGTATTCATTATTCGGAGCCTATTCCTTTCCGCGAATTCTACTAACATCTCTCCTCTTGCATTCCTAGAATCGATGCCGTAGTTGCCAATTGCTTGCTCACCAACCTGCTTTTTCCCCACTTTTCCATGACTAAAGTATACTGAGTTTGCACCTTTCTCATTGCTAGTTCAACATCTTCATAAAACTGTTATATTTCTTCATCATCGTGACTAGAGGTTGGGGCATAGGCTTGTACTACCTTCATTTTGTACCTCCTATTCAGCTTTATTACGACGACTGCTACCCTCTCATTAATGCTGTAGAATTCATCAATGTTGCCCGCTATGTTGTTATGCACTAGCAATCCTACCCCGGATTCTTTCTTATCTGGAAGACCTCTGTAGCAGATGACGTCGCCGTTAGTCAGCACTGTGTAAGCCTCACGAGTTCTTCTAACCTCACTAAGGCCAATAATATCCCAGGAAATGCCTGATATTTCTTCAAATAGTCCTGCTAAGCTAGCCTCACTCGAGAGGGTGCGCGTGTTGAACGTTTCCAGGTTCAGTTTCCATTGGCGGCCTGTCTTGACCCAGAGATTCTTAGCACCCTCTGCCGCGTAGCAGGTCTGACCGCCGCCTTGGTCAGTTGCTCCGCAGCCACTGGGAACTGAGGGCCATGGGTTAATTGTCGGAGTCATGAGGGAGGTGGTGGCCGAATACTGCACCAGGGAGGCCAGTTCCTGTTCTGGTGAGGGAGTGACTTTATGAAGCTTAATGGGCCTTCCTAGTTTGGTTGCACCTGAACTAGTATAGCCCCACTAGCTCTCGGCGATATATTTTTTTCTTGCCGGTGTCAGGCACCACTCCATGCCTGAAAATGTGGTGGACTGGAGTAGGATTCGAACTTACGACCTTCAGATTTGAAGGCGGGTATTCTACCTCTGCTCCACGCCACCAAGAGGTACCCTAATTTACTATCGCATTATTCCAGCTCTTCTTCAGTACCTGAAGTCAACAGACTTGAGTGTCCGACGGTAGACATACTGCACCTAGCTTAGTGCACATGAACGTACGATGAAGACTCGTGTTTTCTCTCTCTTTCTTTAACTCCTCCATCCGCCTCCCCACGTTTAGGGTAGCACACTGGACCAATTCCGGTTAACCTCCCTGCCTTTCCTTCTCTCTCTGCTATCGCAATCGATGCTTCGCCTTTCGGGCGAAACTGCGCGATTTTTCTTGCACCAGGCATAATTTTCAACGGCCTGGATGGGGGCTTTTCAAGCCTTCTAGACATGAAATAGTTGATGTTATCATATGCAATGTTCTGTAGTGAGTTTTCGTATGGAGTCCATATTCTGTAAACTTGACAAAACTCACAAATAATTGAAAAGTCTTAATCTATTCTGCAGCTGTATGCTTTTATTGCGATAGCAATTATATGGAGACTTCAACCGGATTTCTGCCGTCGCCATCGCAGTGAGGTTCCGTATAAAGTCCAAGGGCGATAAAATCGTCGCCGCGGGCCGTATTCCCCCGCGCACTATCACGGAGAGCGAACGAACGGTAGAAAGCAAACGCGACCGTCGCGCGAAAGGCCGTGGGGGGTATGGGAGGGAGGGAAGCGGGGCGACGCTGTGCGGCGGCACGAAATGCGTATCTTGCAACCTGGCGCATGGGGAACTGGCCACTCAATCTCCCACGCGAAAGCAAGAATGCGGGAAGGCAGCGCTGGAGGGAAGGGGGGGGGGGGCAGCTTCTACTCTGCGAACAACTGCGTTTGTACTTAGCCCGGCTGTGGCGGTCGCCCGCACCATCTTTTATCTCCACACGGCTCTGACCTTTGTATGCGCTGTGCATTCGCCACTCAGTTTCCGTTGAAGCGATAGACCGCACGAACCTTCGGCCGCTGCGGCGGCTGCGCTTGCTGCTAGCGTTTTGACAGTCGTTGTCTGCGGTCATTCAGTGTGATCTATTCATATTTGCTTGTGCGCGCTGACACCACGCTTCTTAATTCAGTTAGTTAGCGAATGTTTCCAAGTTTATGCAGCCGATAAAACTACTATCCCTACTTCGAATACCTCTCTACTAATTTGCTATCGCAATTGAAGCTTCGCCTTTTGGGCGAAACTGCGACATTTTTTTTTGTGATTTTGAATATGCGGTGAAATTACGTTTTCAATCAACAGGATTCATCGGCGTCTGAAAGAGATAGAGCAGATGCATACACAGCTGTTAGGACCAAGTCTGAAAAATTATTCTAGCCTTTGAGGAAGGTCTTGAGCAGAAATTTTGACGGTTAGTTTTTACTTCTGGCGATAAATGTTTGGCGTTCAGATGAGCAGTTGCCAGTGGCCCTTGCTGTATACCAAAGGGAAGGTAAGACCAATAACCAGACGAAGCTCAGACACCTTGTGCTGTTTAAAGGAAAAGGGGACTCAAAGGCTAGAAGGCGTGAAGCCAAGATGGCAGCACAGGTGTAGACACGCACTTAACTGCCTGTTCTCTAAGCGGCCGAACCGGTGTCACTAAGTGTGTAATAATAGCGTCGAGAAGGGGATTAAATTTGCGTTGGATTTACGTCGTATTAGCATATTTCATAAACATCTTTCAACTTTGAGCGACGAATGCAAATTACGCTAAATTGACTAAATTCTACAGACTAAAAATTCTACAGACTAAGAAAGTATTGCCTCAGTGGATTGCGGCGAAGCGTTATGCAAGTTCAAACTAATGCAGAATAAAAATGATCTCAGAAGCGTTTCACTTTTTGGAAGAAGTTTACTTCATTTTCAAAGAGAAATATGAAATTTGCAAGAACACGAAATCCGCTAAGTTCTCTCGTTTCGTCCTCTGGCTTTTCAATCCAACAAATTTACTGATTCTCATCAAGTATTCGTGGAGAGAAGCCAAGATAGGCGAAAACAGACGCAGTTCCAAAGAAGGGAAATTCCGGGAAAGTCGAATATTACGTAAGCGAAAGTCCCCTCGCGTGATCAAAGCTATATTATATCGCGGATGAAGGCGTACGACAATAAAAGAGACTGCTCGGAATTAAAATAAAGTCTCGATGAAACTGAGTATTTGTATTAGCAGCTGCGCCCTTGTGTGGTCAGAATCACTAGAAATTCATGCACGGAAACAGAGCCGTAGTTATTCGTATCTATTCGGCGTATCTAATGTTGGGACACGCATGCAGACTCACGTAGCAGTTTCGTCCCCCTAGCGACTTAAGATTTCCTAATGGCTAAACAGAAGAGGAACCGTAGCAGAGCTATGCAACTGTCTGAAGACACTGCGTCACGCACATTCAGCCGCAAGAAGAAAAATATCTTAAGCGAATAGGAGCACCACTGCAACTGCGCGGCGTCGGCGCGGTCCTATTGGTTCCCGAGAATTGTTGAATCGTGCAGCGCCTCGTTCTAATAATAGCTGAGCACGGCACGTGGCTCTGTGTGCTCTCCGCGCTGCTCTCCGCTCGGAGGGCTCCGCCACCGTCCGTGGCACTAATACCTCTTCTAATAATTTACACTTTCGTGAAGTGCTCTTTCAAGGCTCGGATCGGAATGTGCAAGCATTCAACCAGCTTCACCCGAAGTTCCAAACCTATACACCGTATTACTCTCCAAGGAGCGGCGATTTTGAAATAACATACACGTGTACTTCAATGCCGTCTGTTAACTCTGGAAAGGCACATCTGTCGGCATGGGTAATTAATACGGTAGACTAATGGACTAGTTGATACAGCATCGTGTACACTGTAGCGCGAAGGGCACACACACTGCACCAATTAAGTGCCGTGTCCCCTTCTTTTCTGTCGCCGTGCCCTCTGCGCTACAGTGTACACGACATTAACTAATGCAGGGTTTCACGACTAAGTCACAAGCCAATAAGGTCTGCTACATTTCTAATTTCGTGTCCGGACATTCGCGAGCATTGCAAGCCTCTTAGATATATATAAAACTAAACGCTAGAGTGTCTATGCTACCTATTATTTTGCAGTGATGCCTGTAGGTGCCTTTCTGTCTCTATAGGATTCACCACGGTGGTGTCTGGGAATTCCATGGGGATACGTCTTTTAATAACAATACTTTTCCTCATTTGGGAAACTTATACGAGTAACTCGTACCTGTAATGCATTTGTGCAATGTGGTTTGCGCAGACGCTACAGGCTCCGTGCCAAGAACGTCAGTCTGAAAGCTCTGACCTGAATGCCCTTTTCATTAACAATCCATTAAGAACTTTAGTAAAATCACACAAGTGCGGACCGCATCCCCACTGAGCGAACAGAAGCCACTGGAACACCATCCCCACCAATTATCGTGCCAGAAGGCCGTGAAGGCGCTTTTGTGTTTCATGAGAACGACTTGGCTTGTGCAAGCGTCTTTGACTGGCGAAGTGCCTGTCCGCACACGTGCCCACATTCACCGTAGTGCTCTCTCTCTCTTTCTACCTTCTTTATATTCCCCTCTATCGTTCCTCAAGTGTAGGGTAGCCAACCAGGCACTTTTCTGATTTGGACTCCTGCCGTCTCTCTTTATTTTCTCTCTCTTACTCTGCCGTAACTTTGAATGGACATAGTGGGTCCGCCTGTTTGGCTTCGGAAGCGAGGATGGGCGAGGTCGCAGCCTGACACCGGAGATTAGAAACCTTCGTGGAGAAGCCGAGGCTGTACGGTTCTCGCCCAACGTCTGGCAGCACGCCAGCGGCTCGTTAAGCCGGACACTGCGCGAAGTGAAGCGCTACGTTTGTACCAAATCGTCCTTGTATTGTATGTGTTCTTAAATGAGTAATTTTTTCCAGTTTTTTTTTTTATGTAAAGAAATAAACGGAGCCGGTGTTGGGCAGGGCGACCTGAGTTTTGCAGCGATGAACTGACAAAATTGCGGACTATCTGACGCCTCCGCCATGTTGCGTGACTCGATATCTTTGGCGCGACGGAGATTTTCATGTCCATATTACTGCACCTCGCTCCCTTTCGCAAAGGCGGCGCCTCTGCTGAAAGATCAGTTACTACTATGTCGCAGTTGAAACGTGCCGTGACTGCGGCCTATTTAAGGCAAAGGAGTCGTTCGCAGTTCATTCGTTAGTAAGATCGTTTCATGAAAAAGAAGTAAGAAAGAAAGAAAGAAAGAGCCGTCTCTCTTTCCAGGCGTATTACACCACTGAACAACACGAAAGGTGTGAGACCAGGCTAGTTGCTAATCCATGATGTGCACAGCGAGGCAGCAAACAAGGAACAGACAGGCAGCGCTTGTCTCCGTCGTGCATTTCCATCCTTTTCCTGCTGTTGCGCTGTGCACATCACGAACAAGAATGCGAGGCAGATCTAACACTTCTAATGTTGCATGCGTCACCTTACGCCTCTTCATGGTTTCACTATAGTAACACCATGGTTTCAAAGCAGTTAAACAGCGCCTTAAGCCGTCTCAAGTGCCGTACCGCAAGTTTGACGTTCATGCCTTAAAAAATTCACCAGCCCTTCCCCTGTCGAGAAAATGGGGGTAAGCGAAGCTGGTCGTGTGTGTATTTTACATCTCCTTATATTTATTCCGCATATGCAAGGCTGTAAAACGGATGTACGTCTGGTTGGCCTTCCCTACGTATCCTCTCTCTATTTTCTCCTGCAGCTATAAATAAATGCCAACTGCTTTAAATGACCAATTTTGCTTCTTAAAAATGCATGTTGCTCACGGTCTTCGCGATTCTCACAAAGCTGTGCACGAAAAAAATACGGCCTCAATAAATGATCTTGCTAAGAACTACTATGCAAAAAAAAAAAAAAGATACAGTTCTTACACTAGAGTTAATAAAGAAGAAACAAATGTGAGAAATTAAGAATATACGACTTGGAGCAGGAGAGCTTTCGCGAATTCGCCACGTGTCTCGCATAGGCTTTAAATTTGTTCTGGTCCGAGCTTGTCCATCCGAATCATTCCAGTGCACGTTCAATTTCTACCTTGAGCTCCCGTTGTTTTATTCTGCCCTTACTGAAGCTCCTACTTTGAATTCGCGATGTAGGCAAGCGAAATGCAAATTGTCTTCGGCTCCTAATTAGAGCAACTAGAGGGTCGTTAATCGCAGGTAAGTGACAGTTGTTTTTGTGCAGCTGGATGGTGCGAAATTTGAGAACGATCGTTAAGAGGCCCTTCCTATACCTTCATTGTTGCGAGCACAATATATAATAAAAGGGTGGCCTGGCCTAGCACGTAGAACGTCCGTGGTGAAAGAAGTGTTTACCTGCTGCCTGAATGTAATTCCCTGCCACAAATGATTGATGTGACTCCGTCAAAAACGCAATTCCATACTTGAGTACGCCTCTCCTGACGTGTTAGTCAATATGGCCAACGCTGACTGTCAAACTAGCAAATTAATCATCATTATGCGAGTAGAAGAAAACACGAGTCATAATTGATAAACAAGAGCAGGTGCTCCAAGCATGAAACAGTATGACTACCAAAAAAATTTTCGGAAAATCCGTTAAGCAGAGATAGGGGTCTTTCAAAGAAAAATTTGCGTTCAGTCGAATAGGGCTAGAATGCTCAGAAGGGAACGAGGCGCGTTCAACAAGGGGCGTGATTCGGCGGTCTTGTGTTCGATTATCGTTTTTAGGCAAACTTTCCCACATGTTCAACGTTTGCCTCTCGAAGAACCACACTGCAGTCGGCTTCTATTAGGTGGAAAGCAAATCACTATTCTTGGACCTTAGCTGCCTTGCGAGTGTCCGCGCAGCTCATTTTTATGCCTGTGACATTTTGCCGCACTGTGCGCAACCTTTTATATCGATGTTCACCCGAACGCAGTTTGTTTTAACATATACAGTAAACCCATGGTCAAGGGCCCAGCCAGAAATTTTTTCCAGGGGCACTCACTTGACCGGGGAGGAGGGGAGAAAGTGGGAGGGTTGGTTTGGAAGGCCTATGCTAACACAGAATTTGTTGTTTTTTTTTATTGGCGGGGGAGGGGGGTGCAGCACGTGCCTCGTGTGCCACTAGCTGCCCATGGCGGCTATAATCTTTCTTAACACCGTAAAAGAAGTTATTCGGCTAGACACTTTGAAATAGTTTGGAAGGATTACACTGTAGGCAGGGAGGGACAAAATTTTTTCAACACCATTGCAAGTAAAACACCTGTAGAATTTTTTATTAGTCTTCTGCACCTGGAAATAGTTCCTCACTTGTTGTGCCCTTGAACGACTTTCAGCATCGACCGTGTAGTGCTGGGTAAACACGCTGACCAAGTCCTAAAAACGAGGTACCTCCAGCTACCGATTTTCTGTAGGCACTGCAGCACTTCTCTAGCGCTTGTTAAACTAGTAACATGAAGTAACTGAAAAAAAAAAGTCTGCGAAAAAAGGATCACGTGCGAGTTGGAGCAGAATGAATGGGCGTCTCCGGTGGAGAAGATGAAGTGACCACCAAACAGAAAACGAAGGGCCCTTCGTTTTCTGTTTGGTGGTCAGCGATGATTAATCTTTAGTTACAAATTTATGGAGGGTTTAACTTCTATATCCGTTTAATAGGGTGAGATGGTGAAGCATACGAGGACAACACGATCACGTCAAGAAGACGCGGGTGGCATGGCGCCCGTTTTGTCCGCGTCCCCTTCTTGTGGTCGCGTGATTTGCGCTTTCTCCCTTCAGTATCATATATGCCTATACAAAACCATCAAGTTGTGTGTAAAGGTTTTATTAGACAAACACCCTACCGAATTGTACAGATTTTGTTGCACTTGAACTGGAAAACTTTGATTGTGGCGGTAAACAATTATGGGTGGTTTGAATGAATAAATTATTTTATTACGCTACCAGATGTAATAAGAGACAAACGAAACGCTGATGTACGTATGTCTTAAAATCCTTCGAAATGTTTCAAACTATAACGCTAAAATTGATGAAAACTGAAACATTTCAAGACGGAGGATGCCAAGGTTTCAATCGCCTAATAGGTCACTATGTAGCTGGTTAAGTTCGAAGCAGACTATATGAAGATTCCACGTCATAGTGTGTGTGTAAATATCTTACCCGTAGTTGTGATGCAGTGTATATGGCGTTCTGCTGCTGAGAACGAGGTGCCGGTTTGATTTCTCGCCGCGGCGGCCACATTTCAATGGGGGAGATATGGAAATCCGCTCGTGTACTTGAATGTGTGCGCACTTTAAGGAAACGCAGGTGATCAGAATTAATCTGCAGTCCTCCACTAAGGTGTCCATCATAGACCCGGTGCTGCTTTGGGATGTTAAACCCCGTGAATAAGTCAAACGACTTGTGCGTTACATTTTGTTCGTGTGTTATGAAAGATTATCTCTGAGAAGTTAGAACATTCACACTTATAGTAAGGAGTGTAACGTGTGAATGATTTAGTTTCGCAAACTCGTTACACGACGTTACATAACTTCCATCTAGGAAGACGAGCCCTTTTGTCGCAAAGTTTCTCAGCTGAAATGTTATCAGAACATTGTGAGTTTGTGAACTGTTTGTACGTTCTTTTTATCTAAAAAGACGCGAAATGTTGCCGCGGGCCGTTGGTGGTACATAAATACGAAGTCGAAGAAAATTGAAACTGAAAAACAAGGCTTCATATGTAAAACTTGTGCCCATAAAATTGAACTATATTAAGCTATAATGTAAACTATAACACATCGGCGACTACAATAGTCGTGATCATATAGTCGATGGCTGTCAGGCCGGCCGGCGCGGGTTATGTTGACAAACAACCCGCTATATACTGGTGTCGTGGAACGTTGTCCAATGAGTGGTGGTCACCACATTACGCATGACGCATATTTCATTTTGACGGGTCCTGTTGTGGATGAAAGATACGACACTCCCGATGAGTGTCGTACCCACGAGCGTGTATTGCGTAAGATAGCTTCGAAACTATCATTTCAAAACGAGAGCAGGCAATGAAGGGGCTGTATATTGTAAGAATTGGTTTTCTTCGATTCTATCATTCGTCATTATTCGCCCCACCGAGTGGCTCATACCAGAGACAGCGATGAAGCGGCTTCGTGCGATACGGTGGCAAGGAACGAAAGAAATTAAAAACACAGTCCATAACATTAATGACTCGTCAAAAGCGAAATGTAAAGTATATAAAACAAAGTGCACGTGACGATATTGACTCACTCGCTGCCCTGCATTAAATTTTGGCTGACGCAAATTGTGGTCTGAAGGTTGGTTCTAGAGAAAGATGTGCGGGCGCCGACAAGCGGCAAGCAAACAGCGTGATTTGCCTGTCCATTTACGCAGGGAACATGTAACGTCCTTATCAGCACACGCTTACGCGTCAGATTGAGCATTAGGGAGTCATTCCCCAATGGGGTCCGCACATTGTACACACCTTGCTCCAATTTGAGCCCGGCCAAAAGTACGATCGCACGTGATCAAGCTGCAACAAGCAGGAACATTGGAAGCTGCTGCGGCGAAACGACGTCACGGACCTCTTGCAGTTCACGTCCGAGCTAAGCGAAGCAAATTAATGGTTTCAGCGGCACCAAATCTACGCTAATTGCCCCCGTGCCAATGGACAGCTAGATATCAGGAGCTCTGCCCCCCAGCAAGTCCATAAAGGCAGATGCGCTTAGCACCGTAAATGTGCCTTTTTACCTTTCTGGCATTTGCGTATCACCTGCTGCGTTGTTCTATAGGAGGCCACTGATTGTCTTGTTGTTAGGTACTCCCTGCGATGGCCACTAGGCCAATAATTGGCTCACGTATGTTTCTCCTTCTAAAAAGTCCCACCTTCACTGTGGAGAGGTCCTTACACAGGTGTTGACAATAGTATATCAACGAGATGTTTATACTTTAACGACAAACACAGACGCAAGCAAAAGACGAGTTCGAAGAGTATTGTTGGGGCTCGCACTCGCCCGCGCTCGCTCTGCTTTGCCGTTGACCCGACCACTTTCGTATCGCCTGATTATTCAGATAAATGACGCCCTGACCTGAACGTCTGCTTGCATTTGGTGGGGGTGCTGGTTTCAGTCGTCACCCTGGAACTTCGTACCCGAACTCTACCTCCTGCCTCAGATATGCCTGATGACATGGCGCCACAAGAAGCTACGCCACCCACGGCTGAGCCATGCCCGATCTGAGCCGTGCTTCTGTCCATCAGTGTCGCCGCGGACACTGATATACCTCCTTCCTCTTCTGCTCTCGTGCCTTTCTCTTGCTACTCTGTGCCCAACTCCACAGCTATGTCTTAACCCTCCGAAGCCTTCGCCTCTCGCAAGAACTTCCTGCTTCCTGTTGCCGTTCTCACGATTGAGAACTTTTCTGCAACCATTCATGTTACCAATCGGTTATCGTCATCGGCCACTTTATTCAATGGGGAATGTCTGGGTCACCTTGAGGACATTGCCTCCTTTTATCCTCTTCAATTGCCCGATGATATGTCCGACCTTCCTGTCACCGGTATTACTTCTGCTACTTCAGTTACTTCGGTTTTCTCGGATATCTTCAACACATCTTTACCAGCTCTCCGACAACCAGCGCACCCAGCTCTTGGAGCTCCTCAACGGTTTCCGGACATCTTTTGACCATGAACAGCCCTCTTTGGGCCGCAATTCCGCCATCGTTCACCACATTGACACCAGCACCCACGCACCTCTGCGTCAGCGCCCGTATTGTGTCTCGCACGCAGAACGCCGTGTCATTGACGAACATGTTAATGATATGCTTCACCGCGGCGTGATACAGCCCTCACACAGCCCTTGGGCCTCTCCAGTTGTACTGGTGAAGAAAAAGGACGGCAGCATCAGATTCTGTGTGGACTATCGGCACCTTAATAAAATCACACGCAAAGATGTTTATCCCCTGCCCCGAATCGACGACGTCCTCGACTGCCTGCAAGGAGCAGTGGAAAACGCGGAGAATGCGGGAGATGGAAATTCATGACGATGAGCAATACAAGAACAGGGTGAGAGCTGGAGCCAACGTTTAGACAAGTGGAAGACAAGTCCACTTGTCGAAACGTTGGCTCCAGCTCTCACCTTGTTCTCGTGTTGCAAGGAGCAGAGTTTTTCTCTTCCTTGGATCTTCGATCGGGGTACTGGCAAGTACCTGTGGAAGAAGCTGACCGTCCCAAGACTGCATTTGTCACTCCCTATGGGTTATATGAGTTTAACGTGATGCCATTCGGCCCTTGAAATGCGCCTGCCACTTTCGAACGCCTCATGGACAACATCCTTGGCGGCCTCAAATGGCACATGTGCCTGCGTTATCTGAACGTCGTCGTAATCTTTTCGAGGGTCTTCGATTCTCATCTCACCCACCTCACAAGTGTTCTCACTTGCCTAAGAGATGCTGGGCTGCAGCTCATTTTGTTGCACGCCCCCTCACCACCTTAGGCCACGTTGTTTGCAAAGATGGCGTTCTTCCCGACCCTTCAAAGCTTCGAGCCTTTGCCGAGTTTCCGCGGCCGGCTACATTGAAACAACTCCGCAGTTTTATCGGCCTTTGTTCGTATTTTCCCCGGTTCGTCCGCAACTTTGCGTCCATCATCGCTCCTTTGACACAGCTTTTTTCCAACAACCACGACGTCTCGGCTTGGTCTCCCGCTTGCGATGACGCATTTAATTGCGACTTTACGCTGTCTCCTACCTTATCCTCGTATTTTGCGCCATTTTGATCCGGACGCTCCTACATAAATCCTCACGGACGCAAGTGGTGTCGGCCTCGGCGCTATTCTTGCCCAACACAAGTCTGTATTTGACGAGTACGTCGTCTCTTACGCCAGCCGCACTCTCACCAGAGCAGAGGCAAACTATTTTGTTACTGAGAAACAATGTCTAGCCATCGTTTGGGCAATCACAAAATTTCGACCTTATGTCTATGGCCGACCTTCCGATGGCGTGACTGATCACCATGCCCTGTGCTGACTGTCGTCTCTCAAAGATCCATCTGGTCGGCTGGCTCGTTGGGCACTACGTCTCCAAGACTATGACACTCGCGTCGTCTACAGGTCTGGCCGTAAACATGCAGATGCCGACGCCCTTTCCCGCTCTCCACTTGCCCATGAGCCTGGAGCTGCGTCTGTCCCCAGCTACAATTCTTCGTTCCTTACATATGCCGACATGCCATCCGAGCAGCGCCAGGATCCTTGGATAGCCTCACTCCTGGAGTTCCTGTCTGAGCCGTCGCCGCGCACTACCAACCGCACGCTTCGACAAACTGCTCGTCACTTTACCACCCGCGATGGGCTTCTGTGCTGCCGCAATTACCTATTTGAGGCCCGTAAATGGTTACTCGTGATCGCTCGCCATCTACGTTCGGACATCTGTGCCTCCTTTCATTCGGACCCGCAATGCGCCCATGCCGGCGCCTGCGGCTTCGGTACTACTGGCGTGGAATGTACCGCTTCGTTCGACAGTATACGTCTGCTCGTGCTGCGAGTGCCAACGCCGCAAGGGCCCACCTTGCGCAACGACTGGCCCATTTCATCCCGTACCCTGTCCCACCCGGCCTTTCGACCACATCGGAATTGATTTTTACGGACCCCTTCCGAGTACTCGAAATGGCAACCGCTGGGTAATAATCGCTGTGGATCACCTCACAAGCTACGCCGAAACTTCAGCGCTTCCGTCTGCCACATGACGTGAAATGTCCTTGTTCATCCTCCATAACCTCATTCTCCGGCACGGCGCGCCTCGTGAGCTACTGAGCGATCGCGGACGTTCCTTCCTGTCCGAAGCAGTTGAAGCCCTTCTACGTGAATGCAACATAGTTCATCGCACTAGCAGCGCATATCATCCCCAAACCAACGGAATGACTGAGCGCTTTAATCTCACACTAGGTGACATGCTTGCCATGTACGTTTCCACTGACCATACCAATTTGTACCAGATACTACCCTTCGTTACCTACGCTTACAACAGCGCCACTCAGTCTACCACAGGATTCTCCCCGTTCCTCCTCCTTTACGGCCGTGAACCTTCCTCCTTCATGGACACTATCCTCCCATAACGCCCCGATGCCCCCGAATCCACGACTCTATCTGAAGTAGCCACCTATGCCGAGGAATGCCGCCAGCTGGCGCGCTCACTATACCTCGTAGGACCAGGCGCGCCAGAAAGACTGTCACGACCGTAGCTCCTCGCCTCGTCGCCGTCATATTCACCTGGTACATTGGTGTGACTTCGCGTTCCCTTCTGCGCTCCCGGCCTTCCCACACAGCTGCTGCCTAAGTATGATGGTCCTTACCGGGTTCTACGTCAGACGTCCCCTGTCAATTACGTCATTGAGCCCCTTCAGCCATCTACGGACCAACGGTGCCGCGGCCGCGACACGGTTCATGTTGAACAGTTGAAACCGCACTACGACCCGCCAGTACTGCAGTTTCCTTGCGTAGTCAAGTTGACTCCCTTTTCACCGGGGGATAATTGCAGCGACAAACACGGGCGCAAGCAAAAGACGAGGACGATGAGTATTGTTGGTGCTCGCGCTCGCTCTGCTTTGCCGTTGACCGGACCGCTTTCGTGTCGCCTGATTATTCAGATAAATCACTACCTGACCTGAACGTCTGCTTGCAATAGAAACGCTTACGGTTGATGAACACTAGGTATTGCAACGAGAAATGCATTTTGCGGAAGCGAAAAGAGAACACAACTTCTTGTAAATACCCGCAGACAATCAACTCTGACAACGTGTTTTGCAGTCACATCTGCATAACTGTTCATAAAGAAGCGTTGTCTTGGTTCCGCAGAAAGTGGAAGCGAGAAACAATTTGCCTGATGAATAAATTGGGGACCCCCTGCTTTGACAATCTTGAACAGGTTACTACCACTTGTGCGCTCCCCAACTTGAAGCCCTTATAAAAACACGTTACTGCATGGTGGTTTTTCTCTAGATTAAACCGCAACATACCCAGTAACTGCAAAATATACCACGCATTAATTGCCAGGAACAGGTTCAACGTGGTCGCTCTCACGAACATGGACAGATCGCGTCCCCGCTAACCCTCCGCTTTCATCCTTTGCCTTTCAGTTTCTTCATTACAGTATTTATTGCTTAGGCGGTAGTGCTGCAACGGCAGCCCCAAGTACTTGTTGGGCTCGGCTGTTCACTGCATGTTCTCGAAGAAAGTGGGCTTTTGTCTCCAGCCGCCGTGCCAAATGCCATCGTGCATTGTCCCAGTTGATTAGGCGGCCAGACTGTGTGCAATAGAACGCCGCAAGCTTTGACAACTCGGATCGCGCTTTCCTTGTCTCCGCAAAATACCATGACATGATCTGCGTAGGATAGAACCTTAGCCTCACAAGCCTGCAGCTGAAAACTAGGTATTGCCTCGTGCACCGATCTAGCTTTAGCGGAAAGGTGCAAGTTATACAAGGTGTATTTTTTAGACCATATAAATTTCTTATAAAGAAAGCTATAAGCGCCGTGAACATGGCGTTTGTGCCGACGAGATCCTAGGCGAGGCGCACATACCTTTCTGCTAATAACGTTAGCTTGAGGAGACTAATTAACAAAAATGTATTACTCAACTTTTTATCAGTGCCTCGAGAGTAGTTGTTTAATCGCCGAATTCGAAGGCAGTCCCATTTTAATGCACCTTCATGTTTTAAGTCTTGAAAGTTGCACCCCGCAGGGGCGTCTGCGTAAGCAGGCGTTATGTGTGTTGCGACCTGAGCACATGGCCGGGGGTTTGACCCTCCCGCGTCTAACTGTGCGCGGTTTAGCCGTGTCCGGGGAAAAGGAGATCCTGCAGGTTGAGTCGATGCCGGTTGTTTGGACTTTCAGGGTCCCTCGGCGGAGGCAACACACCTCTTTGGCCTCTGCTTCACGTAGACGGCACCCCCAGATTGACCCACCCGGGGGAAATCGGTAGTTGCCTTTTCCTATCCTCCTTTTCAATCTTCGTCTTTTCTCTCACTTTCAGTCTTTCCTGTCTCCTTTTCACTTCTGAATTTCTGATCCTCCAGGCAGTTAGGGTTAACCTTGTGTGAGATAGCCAACCTTGGTAATATTATATTTGGTTATAGTAGTTGTGTATGGCTGGCGTTGACAGGTCTTGTTTATAACAAATCTGTCGCGTCCCTTGTTGGGCTCCGCGGTGGGCGGCTGGCACCGCCTCCGAAATCACTCTAATTTGTATGGCTTCCTCATACACCAGACTCCCTGATTGCCCTCTCATAAAAAGAGGGCGCATCGATGAATCTTTCAACTTCTTCACTAAGTCTACCGGAATTCTTCCACGTTTCCACGTGATCCACAGTTAATCCCCCGGCAAAACCGTAAGAACAGTGTCACCTTTCGTAGTTGCTAAACGCCTGACTGACTCTCTGGGCCCTGGATACAAATTCACGAAAATGGCCAGTGGTAAGATTCTCCTCGAAGTCCGTGATCAGCATCAAAATCTGCCAAAGCTTGTCTCGTTTGGTGACACCCAAATTTCTGTAAGCCCTTATCGTTCTATGAATAGTACACGAGGGGTAGTGTCAGATCAGGACCTACTTGAATTGACTGAGACAGCTAGAGCTCCTAGAGGGCTGGAAAGAGCAACATGTGACGAACATGCAGCGAATCAAGATCGGACGAGACGACAAGGAAATTCCTACAAGACAACTCATACTTACATTTTGTACAAGCACGCTCCCCGAACACATTGAAACAAGTTACATCAGAATAAATGAGACCGTACATTCCGAACCCTCGACGCTGCTTTAAGTGGCAAAGTTTCGGTCACGGCTCTGAGCTGCCGGGGCCGTACCACCTGTGCAAAGTGCGCATCGCATGACCACCCTGTGGACAACTGCAACGACCCACCACACTGTGCAAACTGTGAGGGTGAACACCCCGCATATTCACTTCACGCTCCTGTCCCTCGTGGAAAAAGGAAAAAGAAGTTATCACGCTTAAAGTAAAAGAAAACATTTCCTTCAAAGAAGCACGAAAACACCTCTCATTTGTGGGGCCTTCTTTCTCAGAAGTGGCACGGCAGGAGGCAGTGCCACAACGGTTCTCGGCGGCCATTCAGACCACGCAAAGTGGACCGGTGGTAGCGCCACCCGCCCCCACTGCGGGATCAGCTAGTGCTGTTCCGCCACCCAGCAAGAAGAGCCAGCAGTCCTCCGTGCCTGCAGGCTCTACGACAACGAGGGCCTCTGCTCGGACAGAGAAGCCCGAAACACCCGCGAGCGTACGCCGCGAGCGGGCATCCAGCACCTCGGCGGAGGTGATGCATACATCACTAAGTCCACCGGCGTCTCGGACGCCGAAGGATCGGCGCAGCTCTCAGGAGTGCGTCAAAAAAGACAAACCCCGCATCACGGGGTCCGGAAAGGGCCTTGTGGGCTAACATAGATTTCCTCTCTTAAACACACAGCACAAAACACCTTCATTATGGGTACACAAATAATATATTGGAATGTCAGGGTTCTTCTCCGCAATATTGATGACGTTAAAGAACTCTTACATAAACATAATCCGAATTTGCTGTGTGTTCCAGAGACACGTACATACATCTGAAACACACACAAACAAACTTTCTTCGTCAGTACGCCATCTTCCGAAAAGACCGTTACGAGGCTGACGCCTCGTGCGGCGGTGTAGCAATCGTTGCAGACAAGTCTGTAGCTTGTCATCACGTAGCCTTACAAAAAAAAACCTTGATGCAGTGTCAGTTAGGGGAGTTCTTTTCAATAAGCTCGTAACTGTTTGTTCCATATATATACCCCCAAACTATCACCTCATCAAAACATATTTTAATAACCTCATTGATAAACTTCCGGAACCCGGCCTACCTATACTCGTGGGTAGTTTTAATGCTCACAACACGTTGTGGGGAGACTCGCGATGCGACGCGAGTGGTCGACTCATTGAAATTATCTTCTGACCTCTGGTGCCTGCCTTTTTAATAAGAAGCAGCCGACCTACAACACCCAACACGATTCGTACTCTTCGATAGATCTGCATTGGATCTGCTTCGCTTCTGCCTGACCTTGAATGAAATGTCATTAACAATCCTCTAGTAAGTGACTACTTCCCCGTAACTTTAAGTTTAATAACGCAGCATGATAACCCTCCCAATATTCCTCGATGTAAATTAGCATTGGCTCACTGGGAGCATTTTAAAGAATCGACTTATTTACGACGAGATTTTATAAACAATTTTAGTATCGAGAATGCTGTCGCCTATTTTACCGCTTTTATTATTGATGCTGCAGAAAAGTGTATCCCACAAACGAATGGTGGTTTATTTAACAGATGTGTTCCCTGGTGGAACGAAGACTGTAGAAAGGTGCGAAAGAGTCAGTATAAGGCGTGGGGCGTATTGCGTAGATCGCCAAATGCAGAAAATCTAATTCAATTTAAACACATTAAATCGCAGGGAAGGCGGACATGACGTCAGGCAAAGAGCGAAAGCTGGGTGAGGTTTCTCTCGGGTATAAATTCATACACCCAGGAAGCAAACCTGTGGAACGGTTAAAGAAAGCTAAAGGGGCAACAAATCCATCCGTTGCCTCTGGTGAATGAACAAGGGAATACCTTGCAGGACCAGGCAGACTCTCTTGGGGAGCACTTTGAGCGTGTTTCAAGCTGAATCCATTATTCGCAATCGTTTCTTAAATATAAACACATAGAAGAATGTAAGCCATTCGTACGCAAATGCCGAGAGAACGAACCGTATAACCGTCCTTTCAGTATTGCCGAGTTGAGAGCTGCCTTGATCGCATGTAAAAGCTCTGCACCGGGACCTTACAGAGTCATGTATGACATGATTATGAACGTAAACGCTGATAGACAGCTGATACTACTCGCACTTTTCAACACTATTTGGGCTGCCGGATACCTTCCGTCCGCATGGAAAGAAGCGATTGTGGTCCCTGTATTGTTGCAAGGTAAAGATCCTTCTTCATCGGAAAGTTACCGTCCGATAGCTCTCACAAGTTGCCTTTGTAAGCTATTTGAAAAAATAATTAATTGACGACTCATACATTTCCTTGAACTGAACAACATGCTTGATCCCTATCAGTGTGGCTTTAGAAAAGGGCGATCCACAACTGATCATCTTGTGCGCATTGAAGGAAATATCCAGGACGCATTTGTACATGAACAGTTTTTCTCATCGATATTCCTCGATATGAAGAAGGCGTACGACACAACGTGGCGTTACGGAATCTTGAGTGACCTGTCGCGAATGGGCATCTATGGCAATAGGCTAAACCTAATAGAAAGCTACTTGTTTAATCGTACCTTCCGCGTCAAAATCGGCAATGTATTCTCACGTCCATTTATACAAGAAACTGGTGTACCATAGGGAGGCATGCTCAGATGCACACTCTTTATCTTTAAGATGAACACACTCCGTGCCTTATTACCACCGGCTTTTTATTCCGTCTACGGGGACGACATAGAAATAGACTTCAAGTCCTGTAACCTCGCAGTGTGCGAGAGACATGCACAGCAGGGCTTGAACACGATATCCAAGTGGCCAGATGAAAATGGGTTTAAAGTTAACCCCCACAAAAGTTTTTGTGTTCTTTTCACAAGAAAGAGAGGCCTGATTCCAGATCCTTGTGTAGACCTTCATGGACAGCAAATACCTGTGAACAAAGAACACAATTTATTAAGCATCATACTTGACTTTAAGCTAACTTTAATTCCCCACGTAAAATATCTCAAAGGAAAATGCCTAAAAATAATGAACCTAATGAATATTCTATCTCACACAACATGGGGCTGCGACAGGAAATGTTTAATGAATCTTTACAAGAGCCTCATTCAATCGCAACTGGATTATGGTGCTGTAGTATATCACTCTGCTGCCCTAAGCGCACTAAAGATGCTAGATCCCGTTCACCATGTAGGTATCCGCCCGGCCATCGGCACTTTCAGAACAAGCCATATTGAAAGCTTATACGTTGAATCGAATGAATGGTCGCTCCATCTGCAGAGATCATACATCAGCTTCACGTATTTCCTCAAAGTCAACTCTAATCATGAACATCCGTGTTCTAAAACCGTTAACGATTTGACGTGTACTACACTCTATCATAATCAACCCTCTGTGAGACGGTCTTTCTCACTGCATGTATGAGAACTCAGCGAAGAAATGGATGTCCCACTTCTCGAACGTAATGCCTCCAGGTAAGCTATTACCGCCCTGGGAGTGGCGGGTGATAGATTGTGATGTATCTTTTCTAGAGGTCACAAAGCACGCTCATGAACTCGAAATCGCAATGCATTTCCGTGAACTCCAATCGAAGTACTCTTGCTCTGAATTCTACACCGACGCATCAAAGTCACATGCTGGCGTATCTTACGCAGCTGTTGGTCGTTCTTTCTCTGAATCAGATGTTTTTAACTCTCATTCAAGTATCTTTACTGCAGAAGCCTATGCAGTACTGTCTCCTCTTAAACACATTAAGAAATTAAAACTACAGAAGGCAATAATATTCACGGACTCCTTAAGTGTCATAAAGGCACTAATGTCTTTAAGAAAAGACACAAATACTGTTTTCATTGAACTTTACTCATACTTGTGCAATATTTATTCATCTCATAGACACGTGACAATATACTGGGTTCCTGGTCAAATGCATCGAGGGTAATGTGCTAGCAGACCAAAAATGGCCACATCAATTATATCTCAAGCTACTAATCTTACCGTTACTATTCCTGCCATAGATCTCAAGCCTTTTTTGTGAACGAAACTGTGAAGCCACTGGCAACGCTTGTGGGAGGCCGAAACAAATAATAAGCTCGACTTGATTAAGCCGCAGTTAGGTTTCTGGCCCTACACTACGAAAACACGAAGAACAGATGCTCTCTGGAGTCGTCTCAGAATAAGACACACATATGGTACTCACAATTTTCTATTGACTGGTAACAAGCCTTCAACCTGTGGTCGATGTGGGGAGATGCTGACCGTCCTCCATGTCCTCCTGGAGTGTCGGTAAGCCGAAACAGAGAGAAGGAAACTGTGATGAAAAAATTGTAATGATGTTAGATTGTGATAGAATGTAATGAGGTTTGGGCCCAGGACCACTCACCAAAGAACGCAGACGACCACTCGAGTGCACACAAACACAGAATATATATTAACAGCACAAAGACGTACAGACTTCACGATGGACATCTACTTAAAGAGTTATGCTAACGCATGTAGTCCCGAAGCTGTTACTAGTGTCCTGTTGTATAATATAAAGTCTCTCGTTGTACGTTCCCTTCGCGTGGAGCCCGTTGACGCGTAGAGGCCGATGTAGGTCCCGAAGGGTCGGCTGACGGCTGGACGACGTCACCATGGGCCTACCCACGGCATCATGGGATCTGCAGCTGTAGCAGCGACGGTAGCATACACAGCCTTGGTAGCCGTGCAACAGCTCTCGCTACTGCTCTCGCCTCCGGCAGCAGGCTGGTCGTGGCAGTGGCTCGGGAAAGCGACCACCTCGCCTGGCTCCCTGGACCGGTTGTCCAGCTGGAACACAGGCCCGTGAGGGCCCCTGGACCGGTTGTCCAGCTGGAACACAGGCCCGTGAGGCTCCCTGGACCAGTTGTTCAGCAGGAACACATGCCTATGAGGCTCCCTGGACCGGTTGCCCAGCAGAAACGCAGGTCACTGGCATCCGAGAACGAGTAGCCTCGTTCGCCTGGCTCCCTGGACCGGTTGCCCAGCAGGAACATAGGTCCTTGGCGTCCGAGAACGGCGTAGTGGGTGATCTGGGTTCTCTGGACCGGCCGTCCAGCGAGAACCGGCTGGCTTGCAACGCCGAGCATCTCAGAACACTCACACGCACCACGCGCCACGTGCCACACGATCACACCACTTCATCGCCCCCGCACGGCGAACACAGCAATGTCTGTTTTTCGCGCGCTTCCGTACATATCATGACAGAAACATTTTCCTCTTGCATACCGCTATTCTGTCCCACTCCATCCCGCTATGTTTCTTGGTAAAGAACCAATTTTTAACACCAAAGCAGTCCTCGCTTTCTTGAACGATGTTCTCCTACATGTTATAAGCCCAATAAATTCGTAGGGCATCCTCTCCCAAGAGGATGCCGCTGTGACAGTAGTTCAGTATAGCACGTTCCTCCAGGCCCTTGTGGTTCAAGGGCTCTGTTTAGGCAGTAGTGCTTTTGCCAATTACTGCATCTGAAATATCTTGAATATTGTATCATTCTTTTTCAATGCATTCTTCATTTTCTTAGTACACCTCATTAATCATTGCCATAATCTTATTACATGTAAATTTGACGCACTTTACTGCGTAAAATTATTATTATTATTATTATTATTATTATTATTATTATTATTATTATTATTATTAGGCCCCTTTACAGCCACGCCTCAATTGTTCTATCCACACCTCATAATTCATTATTCACGCACCACTGACAAGCCATTACCATCGCCTTGGCGCTCTTCGGCCACGTCTGGCCCTTGCGCCAATAAACCACATTAATCAATCAGTTGAAAGTCGCACCTGATTCTAGATGCTTATAATCGAATTTCAACGGTGAAGCCAGACAATATTGAAACCGAGCACCATGGGAGCGCCGGAAAGGCGGCCTCGCTATCATATCAGACCGAAACGCCCCGTGACGACAAGCGCGACGAAGTTGGGAACCGAACGTCTCGGGCAGTCGCGGCAGCTACTGATACATCACGCTTTTCCTAGCAAGCGTCTGCGGCTGTGTGGGGTGAGGATTTGCTGCGGCATGCTATCATTCAAACTTCGCACGAAACTTCTGTACGGGGCGTTGCTGTCTGCCGCGCAGCGGCACGCGCTCAGTCTCAATATTGACTTGATTGCGCTTTGGAATTTGATGATGAATATCTCGAATCAGGAGCGATTATCAAATTTTTGAAAAGATAGGTGGACATGAAAATGTCACAGCCTCGAAATTAGCTATCTATACAACTTCGCCGAGGAACTAATAAAAAGGCTAACGAATGAATTATCGTTAACCAGTTTTCTGAAGCTAACGTTATTAGCGGCAGAGTATGTCCGCCTCGCCTGGGACTCGTCCGCAAAAGTGCCACAATCGCTGCGCCTATCACTTTTTTAAAATAAAAAATCTGTATGGCTTAAAAAAGCACCCTGAATAAGCGTATTAGGAAGAGTTGCTCTTATGACATGCGCGCCACGTGCCAGTTCCTCGCATTCTTCCCTCGTGACAGCTGGCCCTTTGAGACGTTGACTGAACTGCCTTCGGGATCGACCCATATTAGTGCCCATTAGCATTGTTACGACACTTCACGCACTGGCATTTGTATTTATAATAATATATTCTTAGGATACTTCATTCGCTTTCTGGGCACCACCACGGTCGAAGAACATTGCTCTCTGGTCTGTCAAGGAGGGTCCAGCAGTCATGCAGACGATCTGCTCGTCAACCCTGTGCTAATTTGGCTCGGTTGGTGCACACTTGGGCAATGACACAATGCACTTGAATGTGGGAAGAGGAGACGATAGGATCGTGCATGCCGTCTTCTCTCATGCTGTTCAAAAACGCACTTTCTTTGCCCGAGATCCCACCGTTAGTCATATAACGGGCATTCTATATGTTCCGCTGAAGTTTCATTGTCGCCGCAGAATCTACAGTCTAAGGTGATGGCTTGGATGATGAATTATTGGCTCTTGGAGACATCCGCTGATGTCTTCCATAATCAATTTACAAAATGGCTTTGTAAATATAAACTGGCAACCTTCTTACTACGGAGGTTACACACACGCACACACACACACGCACGCACGCACGCACGCACACACACACACACACGCACGCACGCACACACACACACGCACGCACGCACACACGCACACACGCACCACACACACACACACACACACACACACACACACACACACACACACACACACACACACACACACACACACACACACACACACACACACACACACACACACACACACACACACACACACACACACACACACACACACACACACACACACACACACACACACAACACACACACACCACACACACACACACACACACACACACACACACACACACACACACACACACACACACACACACACACACACACACACACACACACACACACACACACACACACACACACACACACACACACACACACACACACACACACACACACACACACACACACACACACACACACACACACACACACACACACACACACACACACACACACACACACACACACACACACACACACACCACACACACACACACACACACACACACACACACACACACACACACACACACACACACACACACACACACACACACACACACACACACACACACACACACACACACACACACACGTTATTACGCTAGCATTGCTCGCAAGAGCGAATGACAGCAAATGGCGATGTCAAACATATTGTAACGTGGCTAAGAGGAGATAGAAGAGGAGGAGAACGAACTCAGCAGCAGCCACGGCTACATTTCGGTGGCGACATCGTGGCGACCTCTCATTCATCCTAGTCTTCACCTGTGAATAAACATCGATCATCCGTAACAGTTATTGGTGGAGGTGCTGGGTACCCCGACCACCACGCAACACGGCCAACACGGTTCTCCAACCTCCTGATCTGCGTCGAAGCCGCCGAATCGCTGGATTGCCCGCATTACTTCCGGTGTCTCAGATGTCCCACACCGAAGCCAACAGTCGCACGGAACCAGCGGCATCTTAGACCGAAACGATGGCTAGTCCGTGGCAGCGCCAACATCTGGTAGAGCCTCGCACATTCGGAGGGAAGCCCGGCGAGGACGTCGAAGAATGGCTTAACCACTACGAACGGGTGAGCAAGCACTATCGTTGGGACAGCGTAACGCGACTCTCCAACGTAGTCTTCTTTCTGATGGACACGGCGCTCGTGTGGTTCGATAATCACGAGGAAATTCTGACAACGTGGATTGTTTCACGTCCGAAATCAAGGAGCGTTTCGGTGATTCAATCGCAAAGAAGAAGCAGGCCGAGCAAACGCTCCTTCAAAGAGCTCAAGTTCCGGGCGAGACGTGCACGACCTACATCGAAAACGTGCTCAAGCTATGCAGGACGGCCAATCCTCGTATGTCAGAGGAGGACAAAGTTGGCCAGTTGTTGAAGGGAATCGCGGAGGACGTTTACAACTTTCTCATTGGTAAAGAGAACCTTGGCTCAGTCACCGACGTAATACGTCATTGCCGTACCTTTGAGGCTCTCAAACTGCGCCGCATAATCCCGAAGTTTGGCCGGCTAGCAAACGTCACAACTGTTGCAAGCATTGAAGACGACATCCCATCAGTCGATCTCGCGACGACCATTCGACAGATTGTTAGAGAGGAGCTACGTCGTTGCACAGAATTGAACAATGAGGTCCGTGATAGTCAACATCTGTACAATACTCCACCAGCTCCCCTTTCCATCGCTGCAACGGCTGTCGAGGAGTACCGCTCGAGAAGGCCAATGAGAACGCATCAGAACTACCACCGGGAAACCGGCAACGGGCGTGCTGAGGGATATGCCCGTTGCTCAGCAACGGCCTACTTGGAGCCACGGACGTACCCATCCTACCCGAACGTTAGCCGCGAGCCTCCCGTGTGTTATACCTGCGGTGTCACAGGACACATCTCTCGATTCTGTCGTCAGCGTCGTTGGGCGCCGAGGTGGTACGAGTCACAGCCAACGTCCTATGGCACTGAGCGTCCTAACGTCGACAATTCCTGGCCTCCACGCTCCTTTACTTCGTCGACGACCTTCCCAATCAACAGTCCTCGACGGAATCACCGCAGCGACTCGCCTGTTTCAGACCGCAGCCTCACTCCACCTTCTTCACATCAACGTCGCTCTCCTTCACCGAGGCGACGTTCATTCTCACCACCGCCGTCGGGAAACTAGACTGCGCGGCCGATGGTTAGCGATGGTCATTAGCGATGGCGGTCGGTCAAGGAAATGAGTACTCGTGAATGAACAGATATGTAATTATCGTCCCCGTTTAGCAAGTTTTGCGAGAAATGCATTCCTTTTTAGTGCTAGAATACGTGTAAACTTTTCTAGCGATTCGCATGCCTGCATAACACCCTCGTTAAATAGTGACTAAACCGTTAAAGGAGCCATGTCCTAAACCTATTACACAGTGTATATTCTCTGAAAATGCATTTTGCACCGCAAACAAAAATGCCGAGAGCAGAGTCACGTCCAATGCGAGTCGAGCTGCAAAAAACGGTTCCTTCGTGCAGTCACCATTCCTCTGCCACCGTTTTCTATCTGTAATGCAAGCAGGAATTAAAATTAATTATTCTCAGCTGCGCGAACGGCGCTTCTAATGCAATTGATTTCTTAATGCTGCCCTCATTGTGAACCATTATTTTCAGTACATCCCACCTATTTCCTTTCTCTTGTTACGCAAACGCCAACATCTGTTCTCCATTGTCTCAGCCAAAGGCAGGTGAAAAAATACTCATCTTTACCGTGATATGGTTTATTAATCAGGAAATGGGCGGTGCCACCTATAGCCGCCGCGCGTACCCACTTTCCCATGCGAAAACAAGGAAGTTTCTGAACTTCATTCAGTGCTTCAATACTTAGGAAAGATCTCTGCTTTTTGCAATCAGTCCGCGCTGCAGTAAATGTGGAGGGATTACTTGAAGATAGAAACGCCCCCATAGAGTTACGTTCATTCCTACTTCCCCTGCCTCCTTTCCGCGGGACTTTGACTGTTACCGCCTTACCTGATGGGGTGAGGGTTGAACGTTATTGGATACCTGAGAATTGCTTTTGCGTGAGCTCATAAGATGCACATAGCAAGATGTTCTCTGGTAGAAAGCAAGGACACGGACACTCGGAAACAAACAGGTAGAAAAAGAAAGGCATTAAGTTTAGACATTGTCTTGGCTACCCTGCACGTTGGAAAGGAGGCAGAAAGCACTCTTCTGGATTAGAAACTGAGCATAAATGTATTCATTTCATGACGTAAAATGGCATAAAAAACAACAGTGCAACAATTTCAGTGCTCATCTCTCTTGTCACGCTGAGAAATCAGCATTTTAACTTTAGTCTTACGCAGAGGATCATTCTCTTCTCTTTTCTTTTCCGTAATATTGGTTGTGCACTGATTCATGACTGGACGCTCTAGTCTATGTCCAAGGCAACTAACGTTTGAAGCGTCAGCCTGTGTTTAGCGTGTGTTTGGCCTGTGTCAGCCTTGACGTAGCAGACTCGTACGGTGGAAAAGCAATTGCGGCCGTGAAAAGCGACGTGCCCAACAACAGTACTTGTCAATGATGCAGTATGCTTTCTTCTCCTATTCTTTAGACTCCTTCATGTTTGTCCAATATATTGCCGCCTGCGAATACAATTAAGCGCCGATGCAAAGACACGCTCAGCACTGACACCGAACAACGCCTTTTTCAAAACAAACAATGCCGCCATTAGGGATGAAGAACAATAAGTTCTTTCCGAACAATGTGCGACAGATCGCGTAAACTTAATTTTTCAAAACGAAAATGAAAACAAAAAAAAACATTCATTATGGTAAAAAACTACTCACGGTCGCTCCTTCAGCACGCACATCTCTAGAACAAATGGAACAAACGCATGTCTCTCGTCATGTGTTATTAAGAAGCGTTTGAGACCGGATTTTGAGGCTACTTGCAAGAAGGTGTACCACTCTGAAGACATATTGTCACGCGTACACTGTTTCAATTCTTGCGGTTTACCATTTCTCACCAAGTTATCACTATTAATCAATTATAACTTGGAGCAAAGCGCACTAACGTGTCCGAAGGTTCTTGGATGTTGTTGCCTATTCTATAGGGAAAGGGTCTTGCCCAATGAAATTGCGTAAACGATGCGAATAGTGTTGCAGTACATTCTCGCACGCACACGAGCACCAGGAATTACTTTTTAATTTACGGTGAGGCGCAAATACAGCAGAATTAGAAGCGCTTGTAGTTGGCAACCATTTCTTTTGCGGAAATTAGAGAACTGGCGGTACGAACGGTCGTGATTGCATTCAGGCGGTTTATATTGCATGCTTGCCGCTAGCGTTCACTCGCTATGGCTTTGTTGACAGCTGCCCCGTCACAACCCCGCAGCCCCTGCATGATCAGGCTGTGGCGACCGATAGCGATAGGGGTTGAGATTAATGGTACGTCGACTGGTTCCTACCAGCTCCAGCTCGTTTTGCAGCGATGTGAAGACCTCTCGAGATTGGAGCCATGAATGCCTGCCCCAGCCGAACATGCTAGCTGCTCCCAGGTCAATTTGAGTAGCCACGTGATAGAGTTCGTGTAGGATCTCGGGCACGTTCCCAGGTTGAAGGTGGCAGCGCCTCCGAGCCCACTGAGCACGAGCACGGTGCTCTGAATGATCCAGGCGAATGTATTCCGAGCGCACGTTTTCCACCAGCCGAATGTAAATCGCACCGCTAGAGCACTCTAGAGTGCTCGAAAGCGACCAGTCCAACGTGCCGTAAATGCGCTTGCTCTGAACTCGTGTGCTAGTGTAAATGACTTTCATCTTTAACTGGCCCATATGTAACTTGACCGTCAAGTAATAAAATCGAGACGGCCGTTCTTGCCGCTATCATTGAGATTTGAGTGTTGCTGCTCTTTTCGTGCACTAGTTCAAGTGAATATGGAGTTAGATTGCTAACTCTCACTTTTACCAGTATTTATCATTCTTCGCCGCCATTACAACATTATAAATATGTTTTTGGAGGCTTGGATTCTGATTCTCGTCCCTGGAAACTTGAACATAGAGCCCGTGTACTTAGATTTAGGTGCACGTTAAAGAACCCCAGGTGGTCCAAATTTCCGGAGTCCCCCACTACGGCGTGCCTCATAATCAGCACTGGTTTTGGCACGTAAAACCTCATAATTTTTTAATCGTTTGCAAAGAAAACTGACATGTTCGACAATCGAATAACCGTTCATTAAGCCTAGTTACTAAGAATGGGCAAGCCTGCACTAAGTTACCGTGACTGAAAATTTAATAATCAAGTTAATTGTACTTCGAAGAACGATAAGAGGCGGCGCTCCGGACGTGACATTACAGCTCTTTGCGCTCATGGCTGGTCTGCACAACGTGGTGTTTCTTCCTCGTAATTCGTCATATATATATATATATATATATATATATATATATATATATATATATATATATATATATATATATATATATGAAGCCAACAAACAACGATACCAAGGACAAAATAGGATAAATTACTTGTACTTATTAAGTGAAATAAACCAATGATAAATTAACGGAAATTAAAGTGGATTAATAAATAACTTGCCGCAGGTGGGGAACGATCCCACGTTTTCGCTTTACGCATGCGATGCTCTTACCATTCAGCTACCGCAGCGTCGTTTTCCCATCCACTTTCTGGGGTATTTATGATTTTTTACTACTAGTACTAACCCTGGGAGCGTTAGCCAGCGCCACCACCCACAAACCTTGGGGGCGGATGTGGAACATCCATTTTGCCACAGGCGTCACGAGTACGTGATCTTTTTGGGTGAAGGTCAATAAACCCACATACCCATCAACGGCGAATATCTCAGCAACCTTCGGTTTGCAGATGGCATTATCCTATTCAGCAACAATGGGGACAAATTACAGCAAATGATTGAGGACCTTAACTGAGAAAGTGTAAGAGTGGGGTTGAAGATTAATATGCAGAAGACAAACATAATGTTCAATAGCCTGGCAAGGGAACAAGAATTCAGGATCGCCAGTCAGCCTCTAGAGTCTGTAAAGGAGTACGTTTATCTAGGTCAATTACTCACAGGGGACCCTGATCATGAGAAAGAAGTTTACAGAAGAATAAAATTCGGTTGGAGTGCATACGGCAGGTATTGCCAAATCCTGACTTGGAGCTTACCACTGTCGTTGAAAAGAAAAGTGTACAACCATTGCATTGTACCGGTGCTAACATATGGGGCAGAAACTTGGAGGTTAACAAAGAAGCTCAAGAACAAGTTAAGGACCGCGCAAAGAGCGATGGAAAAAAAAAATGTTAGGCCTGACGTTGAGAGACAGGAAGAGAGCAGTGTGGATCAGAGAATAAACTGGGATAGCCGATATTGTAGTTGGCATTAAGTAGAAAAAATGGAGCAGGGAAGGCCATGTATATGCGTAGGGTGGTTAACCAGTTAACCATTACAGTTACAGAATGGATACCAGGAGAAGAGAAACGCAGTCGAGGACGGCAGAAAACTAGGTGGGGTGATAAAGTTAGGAAATTTGCCGGCGCATGTTGGAATCAGCTAGCGCAAGACAGGGGTAATTGCAGATGACAGGGAGAGGCCCTTCGTCCTGCAGTGGACATAGATATAGGCTGATGATGATGATGCTACCTGAAGGCATCAATGTTGCCGGATTCGAGACCCTCGTTATGTAATGAACGAGAAGAAAGGGAATCGAGGGGCCCGATTTTGATTAATCATATCATAAGAAGCCAACAAACAACGATACCAAAGACAACTTAGGGGAAAATACTTGCACTTACTAAGTGAATTAAAGAAATGATAAATTCTACGTCTACATGCAACCTACGGACCCGGTAGAAATATAAAATATAATAAAACAATTAAAGAATAATGTAGCGCCAGGGATGGATGAAATATGCCCAACTGAAATAAAGTTAGTTGCACCGTTAATTTGTGGGGTACTTAGTCACATCGTTAATCTTTCTCTGGAAAACGGCATTTTTCCGAGCCAGTTAAACACAGCGAAAGTTACTGCGATCTATAATGGGGGTGGTGTAGACAACTTGTCGAACTATCGTCCCATATCTGTACTTTCCACAATATCAAAATTTTTGAAGCCGTTATTTATGAAAGACTCCTGGCATTCTTTCAGAAACATCGACTAATAGCCGAAAATCACTATGGTATTCATAAGCACAAATCAACTGAGCAGGCTCTAGTAAATAATAACAAAATGATCGAAAATATGGAGAATAGGGAATATACGCTTGGCCTGTTTCTAGACCTCAGGAAACCTTTGACTCTATACAATTCGATTTATTATTAAACAAATTATCCGGGTATGGAGTCCGACGCATTGCTCTTGATCTTCTCGGAAGCTACTTATCTGATCGTTTTCAACTTCTAAAGAATAACGGAGCATTTTCAACGGAACTGAAAAGAAAACAAGGCGTCCCTCAGGGCTCTATACTTGGGCCATTATTATTTATAAATGATATTGTTTCTACCCCTGGTACCTCTGACGTCATCATGTATGCAGATGTCACAAATATATTTTTTTCCTCCCATAACCTTGCAACCGTTGAACGCGATGCCAATGCATATCTTTTTCATCTATCCAGATGGCTAAAACGGAACAAGCTGACATTAAATGCCTCCAAAACTACATACATGATATTTCGGCCTACCAACAAGCCATTGTACAGAAACGTAATGCGAAAATTTGAAGAAAGCCTAATTAAACATGTTGAAGAACAAAAATTTCAAGGCGTTGGTTTCAAGACAAACTAAGTTCGACTACACATATAAATTGCCTCATTTCAGATTTAGCACGTACCGGTGGATGTTTGTACAGGATAACCCACCTTATACCACTTTGGCTAAAGCGAACTCTTTATTATTCTATTTTCTATATCAAACGTACATATGGTTTATTGTCTAGGGTACCACTACAAAAACAAATTACAACAAGCTTGTTATACTTCAAAAAAGATTTTACGGTCTTTCGAAAATTATTATGGTAAAGTGCAAGATTTAAGGACGGCTTCCTTATTTATAAAACATGGCATATACTGCGGGCAGACCAGTTATAATATTTCAAGCTATTGCAACTAATACACAAAAACAAACTCTACACAAAAGATGAAATAATTCCTAGCTATTTTTTAATATTCCAAAAACGACGCACTCCCAAAATACGAACTGAATACGGACGACAGAAAATGGAATATCAGGTAGCTGATGTATTAAATAAGGTCGAAGAAAAATTGAATTTCAGTACCACAATAAATATTTTCAAAAACAACATAAAACATTTAATAATAATTTATGAATTAAAATACTCTCAGCAATAATGTTTGCTATGGTTCTTTATGTACTTACTTCTGATTTTTTTTGTGTGTGTAAATATACGAACGCGTGCAATATGTATGTCTTTATACAAACATAATCATATGTTGTATGATTATAGTTGCATAATAAAAAAAAACAAGTACGTGTAATGTATGTTTAATGTATATATGTACCGCATACAGTATGTCAGTAATATAGGCATGCATATACATTGATACTGTTTTTATAAAAGTGTAAATGGTTATGTTCTGTGTGTTTTTTCTGTATTTGTTTTTTTTTTTTGTGATGAAAGCGTGACTGTCATCTTTGCCTAAAACCGCTCACCAAACTGTAAATGGTCGGAGGCCTTTGTCAGGCATTTTAAGCCTTTAGCCTCTGCCCCTCTAGCAGGCTCTGTATTAGGTCTGTTTGAAAAAAAAAATAAAGTCGAAAATTAATGGCAATTAAAGTGGATGAAAAAAAGATGTCACAGTTTCGCCCTAAGGGCGAAGCAATGAATGCGATAGCAACACAGCAATGTGACACGAAGTAAGGTGAGCGGCTTTGGTAGCAATATGAATTGTAGTAAGCATGAGCTGATTAAGTAAGCAGGTATGCTGCGGCGTAAGTAGACCGACATGAAGAGAGACTCGATGACCACGAGAAGGCGCGTGTGAAACGGTGGTGTTGATGAGAAGCGCTTCCCGTAGGCAGCGCGTCCGAAGGGACACACCTGTAGCGCTGCACTGCCGATCCTGGCAGCATTGCATGTGTAGCGAGCGTTGGAAAATGTGGCCCGACTATTACTAACTGAATGAACAAGCGTGGTGTGAGCGCGCACAAGCAAACATAAATAGATCACACTGAATGACCGCAGACAACGACTGTCAAAACGCTGGCAGCAAGCGCATATACGTCGCAGCGGGCGAAGGTACGTGCGGTCTATCGCTTCAACGGAAACTGAGCGGCGAATGCACAGCGCATAGAAAAGGTCAGAGCCGTGAGAGATAAGAGACAGTGCGGCCGGTGAGCGACGAGCGCGGTTGTTGGCAGAGTAGAAGTGCGCCCCCCCCCCCCCCCCGCCCCCTCTCCCTCCGGCGCTGCCGTCCCGCTTCCTTGCTTGCGCGTGGGAGATTGAGTGGGAAGTTCCCCTTGCGCCCGGTTGCAAGATAGGCCTTTGGTGCCGGAGCGCAGCGTCGCCCCGCCTCCCTCCCTCCCTCCCGTAGCCCCACGCGCGACGGTCGCGTTTGCTTTCCGCCGTGCGTTCGCTCTCCGTGATAGCGCGCGTCCCCCGCACGCTACCGCTCGGGCATACGGCGCGCGGCGATGATGTTATCTATACGGAACCTCACGGCGACGGCGACGGCGATGGCAGAAATCCAGTTACGCGTGCGATGCTCTTACGTACTCGTGACGCCGGGGGCAAAAAGGATCCGCCCCTAGGTGTTTGTGAGTGGTACGTGGCCCTGGCTAACACTCCCAGGGTTAGTTCTAGTTGTAAAAAAAACAACATAAACAACCCAGAAAGTGGATGGGAAAATGGCGCCGGGGTAGCTCAACGGTAAGAGCGTCGCACGCGTAATGCGAAGACGTGGGATGATTCCCCACCGGCGACAAGTTGTTTTTTCATCAACTTTAATTTCCTATAATTTATCATTTCTTTAATTCACTTGGTAAGTACAAATAAGTCCCCGTATGTTGTCCTTCGTATCGTTGTTTGTTGGCTTGTTAGGAAATGATTAATCAAAATCGGGCCCCTCGGTTTCCTTTCTTCTTGTTAATATATATCATCATCATCATCATCAGCCTATATTTAAGTACACTGCTAGGTTGATAACAATGCTACGTCGGTAACTAGGCTGATCTCAGAAGCAGCAATTGAAGTGGAAGGTAAGGCACAAAGGCAGCCAGTAGGTAAGCTCTCCCAAGTAAGAAAGGACCTAATGAAGAAACGACAAAACATGAAAGTGTCAAATCGAATTCACTGAACTGTCAAAACTGATCAACAAGAAGAAAGTAAGGGATACTTTGAAATGATAACGTGGAAGATTGAAGAAGCAGTAAAATATGGACGCAGCATGAAAAAAGTGAGAAGAAAACTTGGCATAGGACAAGGCAAGATGTATGCACTGAAATATAAGCAGGGTAATATCATCAGCAATTTCGATGACATAGTAAAAGCAGTGGAAGGATTCTATACTGACCTGTACGGTTACCAGATCAGCCACGCTACTTTCATTCTAAGTAGTGAACAGGATACAGAGGCTCCTTCTATAACTAGCGATGAAGTTTGAAGGGCCTTGCAAGACATGACCAGGGGAAAAGCTGCTGGAGAAGATGGAATAACAGTTGATTTAATCAAAGATGGAGAAGATATCATGCTTGAAAAGCTTATGGCCCTTTATACGCAATGCCTCACGACTTCAAGTGTACCAGAGAGCTGGAAGAACGCCAACATTAGAAGGGAGGCGTTCAAGAATTGAAGAACTATAGACTTATTAGCTTGCTTTCAGCATTAATTGTATAAAATATTCACCAAGATAATTTCTAACAGAATCAGGGCAACACTTGACTTCAGTCAACTAAGAGAACAAGCTGGCTTCAGGAGGGGTATACATTCAAGGAGGTATACATAGGAGGTAGACATTCAAGTATACCTAGGAAATAAGGAGCGGTACTCTACGATGGATCATATCCATGTCATCAATCAGGCGATCGAGAAATCTGCGCAGTACAATGAACTTCTCTATATGGCTTTCATAGATTATGAAAAGGCATTTGATTCAGTAGAGATTCCAGGCGTCATAGAGGCATTGCGTAATCAAGGAGTACAGGAGGCATACGTGAATATCTTGGCAAATATCTCCAAAGATTCCACAGCTACCTTTGTTCTCCACAAGAAAAGTAGAAAGATACCTATCAAGAAAGGGGTCAGGCAAGGGGACACAATCTTTTCTTGAGGCGCGACACGTGCACGGCGAAGTTATTTCTTTTCCGCCGGTCGAGTCCAAAGCTTGGGTCCGAGGTGCTAACGCGCCATGTATTATCTCCTACGCGCTCAGTAATGGTGAAGGGCCCCTCAAACTTCGCAAGTAGCTTCTTGCCCGGACAGTTGCCACCTCTCCGCACCCACACCTCGTCTCCGATGTTGTACGCAGGGGCAGGTCGACGGCGGCGGTCATAATAGTGCTTCTGTTTTCCTTGTTCTTGTGTGGCTTTTTCCTTCGCTGCAGCTCTGATCTTCTGGCAGGCAACTGTGCGACTGTCAGAGCGTGTGACGCTAACGGAGCATCTAGCCTGAGGACCGCTTTCAGCTGGGGCAGCGTCCCATATACGATTTCATAGGGTGTCACATCATTAGAGGTCTCCAGCGCTGTATTAACCCTATAGACAGCCGCCGGAAGGTGGACGTCCCAATCGGTCCTCTCCTTTCTGCTTCTACTTTTGTGTATGGAGCGAGCCTTGCCTGAATGCTCTGGTTTCTTCGCTCAGTAAGGACGTCTGCCTGAGGATGAAACGCGCATGTGTGATGATGCTGCACCCCCGCCGTGGAAAGGTATTGTCTTAGTTCCCGGCTGCTAAATGTTGTGGCACGATCTGATATCAATTTCTTTGGCAAGCCATGCCTCCATTCATACCTGTGGTACAGAAAATCGACTAAATGAGTGGGTTGGTACGGCTGCCACTTCCACGTATTTGGGCAGATAATCCACAGCTACAATATATATATATATATATATATATATATATACGCATACACACCTGGTTATTCTTATTTGCAGCAGATGTCGGCAGACAACCCTTTAATGCCACGTTGGAGCATCACAGACCGTCTTCGATTCTCGTGCGCGTAAATTTGTGAATATTGGGGCGCATGCAGATAATTTGTTTGTGAGACCACCATCAATGTTCAGGCGGAAATAGCGACCGCACAGCGCTAATCTACGCGGAACAAAATACGATGCTGCATTTAATCGTTGTCTGGCTGCGTCAACATTTGTTATCGTTCTTAATGGTACGTCAAGGGGGAGTGCCTAAGAAGAAAAGAGCCCACAGCTGGCTGCTTTCCTCTGCGGGAGCCCAGATGAATGGCGGAAGACGAGTTGTTACGACGAAATTCCTTCTATTTACGCTCAGCCATGCACTACCTCAGTGTCTTGCAGGCACCCGATGCGGGTCGTTGTGCGTAACGCTTTTCCGTTCGACATTGCTCGTTGGTTGATTGCCATATGAGATGGCGGCTCGAGTTTGCTCCCGCTACTATTTGCTTCATCGGAGGCAGAATACCGGAAAAAAGAATCGCGGACAGGGTTGTAACCGCTTGCTCCTCCTTATCTTCTGCGAATCTCATTCCTTTGGCTGTCCTGCGGCGCGCCTTAGAGCGCGCTCTCCCTCGAATCAAACTGCGATAACGGGCATACGGGTCATCTGTCTTGAAGTGCTACAATTACGGCCTTGGAAACTCGGCTGTGGGGAGACTTCAAATAAACTTGGAAAAAACATAGTGACAACTCACAAGCAAAGTACAGCTTTTCGTTTTCTTATTAACAGTGGAGCTGTTTAAGCCGGCCGTAATGTGTGCCGCCTGCCACTGCGTTGCCTAGCAACCACCTCACGGAGCGTCGCGCGCTATGCTCGGGCGAGAAAACAGAAAATGAGAGCGAGAGAGAGAGAGAGAAACAAATTGTAGCATCACCAACGAGACAACGTGCAGAGGTGCTGCCGACGCTATCCGCGCTACTTCGTTTCCCCGAATTAGCGCCGAACGCTCGCGGTGTCCATGACTGCAGCAGGCGCCTCTGGCGGCGGCTCGGCCGAGCACCCACCAGCTGCGCGCTACTGCGCATACGCCGTGACGTCCTCCCGGCGTGTCGTCTGCTGCGCGCCGCCCGTACAATGTGCAAAGCCCCACTTCCCCTACGTGTGCTCGGACTGCAAGTGTTTCGCGAGGCGTACCCCGATGCCACGGAACACGAGGAAATGCTGATACACTTCGTATAACTTAGCATCACTTGGCATTACCCGCCGCGGAGGCTCGCTAAGGCGTTGCGCTGCTGAGCACGAGATCGCGCGATCGAATCCCGGCCGCGGCGGTCGCATTTCGATGGGGGCGAAATGCAAAAACGCCCGTGTGCTTGCGTTGTAGTGCATGTTAAAGAACCCCAGGTGGTCAAAATTAATCCGGAGCCCTCCACTACGGCGTGCCTCCAAATAAGAACTGTTTTTGGCACGTAAACCCCAGAAAGAACAAGAGAAAAACAGTTTTCCATCCTACGCATAACATGGCCTGCCCAGCTCCATTTTTCCTCTCTGATCCACACCGTTTGCTCTCTGATCCACACCGCCATCTTCCTGTCTCTGAACGTCAGGCCTAACATTTTTCGTTCCATCGCTCTTTGTGCTGTCCGTTAACTTGTTCTCGAGCTTCTTTGTTAACCTCCAAGTTTCTGCTCCATATGTTAGCACAGGTAGAACGCAATGATTGTACACTTTTCTTTTCAACGACAGTGGTAAGCTCCCAGTCAGGATTTGGTAATGTCTGCCGTATGCACTCCAACCCAATTTTAACGCGATAGCGTTTAGGGTCCCGTGTCGCAGAAAATCCGGCGTCGGCGTTGGCATCGGCATTGGCGCCCGCGGCCGAGAAAATCATCCCCAACCACGTTTAGGTATGCCACACCATTCTATCAATAATGTTGCTCATACCTTGTCTTGGATTCTTGGCAAAGCTATTCCTCGGAATTTTGAGAATGACAATCCACAAACAAATCTCATGAAACAAAACACCCACAGCGCATGCCTTTTATGTTAAATCTTCTCAGACTGAAATATTAAAAGTGCGAAACAAATACGGAAACCTGAAAAGGATGTAATTTCCTTGGCGTGGTTGTGCACAATCTCCGGGATCGGCCTACGCAAGAGGCCGCGTTTCCACCAGAAAGCTCGCCTACGTGCATAGCGTTCACCGCCAGTGTTTGCCAGTAACCATTACCGTTGCATAAGCTGCACTCGTCGGGAACCATGAGTAGCGCAGTCAGGGATCTTTGAATGCTATCGCGTTCCACTCTTAAAAGCGAAGCTTAAGCGTCCTCCCAATTTTATTATTCCTTCTCATGATCAGTGTCTCCTGTGAGTAATTAACCTAGATAATTGCACTCCCAAAGCTACTCCGTAAAACAAGGAGCTGACCGCATCACACATGATGCTAACATCTCGCACTCGCTCACTGAAAAACAAAATAGAAAAACAAACAGGAAGCGGGCTTTCCTATTTAAATTGCACGAGGGAGCGCGCTCGCGTTTCAATGATCGGACGTTTCAGCTCATGCAAATATGCCGATACAAAAATCACAATCGGTGTTTTTCACTAAAAACAATAATTGATTATCATAAACAAATGGGTTTGTATAAAAACTGGCAACTTTAGTTCCGATGAATCTCTGGCTTCCTGTACATTCTGTGTAGAGTGTTCAGTATCAACTAATCACATTACCAAGGAAAATAAAACTTTAGCCAGTTCCACGCTTGTGAAATCTGATGAAATCGCGGAGCTCTGTATAGAATAGTGGGTATGACGCTCGCCTTCGGACCGTGAGTATCCGGGTTCAAATCCCGCCTCGCCAACAAAGCCTGTATATATTTTTCCTTTCTGTCTCTCTCTCTTTCTTTTTTTCTCTCTCATTTTCTCTTTCTCTCGCCCATAGCTAGTTGTACTACAATCGTCGGTACAATGCAACCATATAATTCCAGTAAATGCATGTTCTGTAAGCGTGCGTGTATACCGCAGTGGTTATGACGCTCGCCTTCGGACTGTAGGTAACCGGGTTAGAATCCCGCCTTGCCAAGAAAGTTGTTTGTTTTATTTCTCTCTCTCTGTGTCTGCCTCTCTTTCTTTTTCTCTCTGCACCTCCTCTCCTCCTATGCTCTGCTTTCACTCTCTCCCATCTCGGCGATGCTGCGCACGAAAACAAGACCAACCTGGCGAGCTTTTAACAGCTCCTTTGTAATATGAAACACGGTAAACTGCACGTGTCTGTGTGTGCCAGGGTCATAGTACGAATACACATTGAAGCAATCCGACTCAAATATAGACAAACTTAGAATAACACACAAACACAATTAAGTGGAAATACTATTATGCTTCCCCCCCCCCCCCCCCCGTTTCCGCCCTAAAATCAAGCCAGAGCAAATTACGCGTTTACATGAAATGATAACCTAAAGAAAAATTTTGTCTACGAACATTCTCGAGAGAAAATATGGTAGCCAAGTTTTTATACGACAACCTATATACAGCTTTTTTAATTTTTGTCGCTTTGTATTTATCTTAGGACATCTCTTTGATCCTTCTGTGCTCCAGACTACTGTGTTGCATGCAAGCAAAAAAAAAAAAAAAAACGGAAGTCATGTAAATTGGTTAGAAAGACGCGATCTCTTGCCCCGCATTATTTCGTTTAACTATACGCTTTATCAACGCGCCGAAAATATTGTTCAGTGAGAAGGAAAGGAGTGACGGAGAACCTATTGCAACAGAGAAACCTAAACTGGCAAGCTGTTTTTAGAGAGACAGGAAATGGGTTCGCAAATATTATAGGCGTCCCGCTGGCACAGTGGATACATTTCACCACATTTGTGACAATATGGAAAAGCCGGAAGCTCAGTAATTTATGCTCCAACGTTGGAGTTACTTACGTAATGCGAACGTCATTCTGAGTACATGTCGTGCAAATATTCGCACGGGTACAATTTCCACATCCTTCAGCGTTTTCCTACGCATTCTGAAACTTGATTATGAAGCAAGCAGCTGCCACGACCTTGTTCCCAGTTCCTCATCGCCTTAGGGGGAATCCCCTTTAGTGTTGAATCGACCTCCTCCGCCCACACCTCGAGACCTGTGGCCCTGGGGCGCCATCAGATTAACTGCCCCCTTGATTCCCTCATCGCCAGAATGAGGGCTCCGGGCAGTGCATGCTTTTATTCATAGGTTTCCTCTATATATGGGCTTCCCTTTAGTTTGGCGTGTACTTCTCTTAAAGGAGAAAGGAAGTTCAGACGAACCCAGGAAGTGAGAGACTCCGTGTTTAATTAATGCTTTCCACCAATTAATCACGCCTTCGGCCTTTATGAGACGCGCCATCAAGCGACGATCGTCCACTAATGCTAGTCATTACGGCGCAGTCTCCGAGCTGTGTGAGTGTGAGTTTTCTGAGTCTCTTCTTGGCTGACTTTAGCTTTGGGTTCTTCCCTTCCTGTTTTTCTATTCGCTGAAACGTTTATTTCCTCGCTACGCAGTTAACTGGAAGACACACCAGGCAAACAGCTCATGCATGCTGCAGAAACTGACTCTTAGCACCGGTTCCCATCAGCGCCAGCCGACGCAAATGACCGCAGCGCACGGAACGGCTGCACTGCGAATCTCAAGACTGCGTGCTTCTCGCTCAATGGTGGGGTGAAAAAAGACGTTCTGCGCTCAAGCGTCAACGATCAAGCTCATGTTATGACCGTGCCACTGACGATTGGAACTTTTGACACCTGCAATAGCGCTATGTCTGACGGGGAGTCGTACACAAAGTGTAATAATCCACGTGATGGTGGTTGCTTATGGTGCCCGTGAATACGAAGGCAGGCGAGGAAATCGAAGTGTGCAGTCGCTTGAATCATGACGTCTTTTTCTAGGTATGTCTTGTTCATATGAGCGTTTTTTTCTCCTCTCTCTCTCTCTCCCATTCTTCGCCTTGTATGTCAGGTGGTAGGGCTGTTTTTCGTACTGTTTTTCTGAGAGCTTTTAAAGTGCGATGTTTCGTTTTTTTTTTCGCAGGAAAAAAAATGGTCCCCCCAGAAAGTGGCTCCTGAAGAATAAATTTGAGTGCCGCTAGAAGCGTAAGATTTTTTACGGCCTGTCAGCTGCCAAAATTATATATATTTCTGCGCCTCGATCGACATTCGAATTTATACATACCGGACACGAAAAGGTTTCTACATCAGGTTGGCCATGCTGAAAACCCTGTCTGCTGATGTGGTAGCGCTGATTCAGTACACGCCTCATACATGTCGCGTTTCGTCTATTCGCATACTTGGGTAGTGATCGTAGATGAGTTCTGCGCAATTTTTTATGTTATTGGCATTCTTTGAGAACTTACTCCGGTTTGCCGTGTGTCTCAAGGTCTCTAACCTAACCGCGCCTAACCTCTTTCCCGTCAAGTTGGGTCACTAGGCAGTCAATGGTCAAATAGGCAGAGTACCGGGCTGCTGGGCTTGAGTCAAGCGTGTTCAAAACCAACCGCTGGAAAAAAACTTGGATCACTGGATATAGATTATGTGGTGCTCTTCAATGAATCTCTTTGACGTCACCTTTAGTTACTGGGTATATGCCACTGGGTAAGTGCCGCTCTTCAATAAACATATTCGTTGCCAACATATGGGACACTGCCACTTTCATAATATTCGTTATTTAAAGATATTATCAATTACCCACGATCTCTAAGATAGATTGCTAATTGCATTAAAGTCGCGAATCATATCTAAAGGATATTGATACGGCGATTACGGGTACGTTCAGGAAAAGCAAGAGTGTACTTACACAATATGTACAAAGGGATGAAGCAGCAAAGCCGACTGCGAGCTCGTCCAGCGCTTCTTCACCACCTCGTCTTCTTGGCGCTCAAGACACCGTTATCGCGTTCGTGCGCAAGCAACGCGTAACATCACTCCCCGGCGGACTAAGTGCCGTCACGGTAGCTGGTGAGCTTGCGGTGCACTGGCAGAGTGGTAAAGCTTTAGCCGCGACACATGCCCTACGTCACGCGGAGGTGAAGTAGGAGATGACGTTCGAGGATAGAGCGAGGTGTTCTATTGTTCGAACTTTGTTCCTGCTGTAAATTTTCGGCAGAAACCCGATTACGCGTCTGCCGATAATTTACACCAGCAGCGAAGTAGGATACAGTTGGCTACTGCAATATTAGCTGTGTTTGTCTGACTGAGCTCTGCGCAACTAGGTGGCTGCACCATGCAGGCCGCTCACGTTGACGCCTCCGCCCCTCCGGTAATGCCCAGTCCACGTGCGTTTGCCGAAATACCGGACAAGCCAAAACTCTCTATTGACTGAGAATGGACGGCCTTACAAGGAATTTTGTGCCAGCCCAAACGAAGGCTAGGCACTCGCGCTCTGTGATCGAAAAGTTTCGTTCCGGAGTAGAAGGAAGGTGGCTGCCGTATGCAATGGCTCGTTCCTGGCCATGTTGATGCTGGGCGAGGACAGCGCCTAAGCCATGTCCACTGGTATCGGTGCGACCTTCAGTGGGCGCAGATGGGTCGAAGTTGGCCTGTATCGATTAGCGCGGAGAACGCGGCGGCTTGTTCATGGTCCCATGAGAAAGGCGCGTCCTTATTTAGAAGATCCCTAAGGGCACGTGCGATGTTTGCAAAATTTCGTAGAAAACACCGAAAGTATGAACATAATCTAATGAAACTCCGAACATGTTTAGCGGAACATGGCACGGGAAAGTTCTTCACGGCACGAATCTTATCAAGGTCAGGCTGGACGCCGGTGGTACTTACAAGAAGACCAAGCACTGTTATTTGACGTCTTCCGAAATTAAGCTTGGCGGAGTTGAGTTGAAGGCCAGCTCGACTAAAGACAGCTAGAATAGTTGATAGACGGGTAAGGTGACTCTCTAACGTTGGGAGAACACAATGACGTCGAGGTAACAAAGGCAGATTGACCATTTATAGCCTCTAAGCAAACAGTCCACCATCCGTTCGAATGTACCTGGAGCATTACAGAATGTAAAAGGCATAACCTTGAATTTATAGAGCTCGTCAGGTGTAATAAACGCTGTCTTCTCACGGTACATGTCTTTAACAGAAATCTGCTAGTGCCCAGATCGTAGATCTATCGATGAGAAGTATTTGGCTCCGTAAAGGCAGCCAAACGCATCATCAATGCGTGGCAGTAGATATAGGACCTTGCGTGTTAGCTTGTTCAAAGAGCGATAGTCAACGCAAAATCTCCAGCTTCCATCCTTCTTGTTGACCAGAACAACAGGAGAGAGCCATGGGCTGGAGGATGCCTCGATGACGTCTTTGGCAAGCATTTTATCTACGTACTTCACGCTGAATGACTTGACGTTCAGCATGAGACGCGATAGGGACGTCGGCGGATAGAACTAGCAGCACCGCTGTGAATACCGTGAGTCACAAGCGACATTTGCCCTAATGGACGGTCGTCGAAGTCGAAGATGTCTCTGTGTGTTACTAGAAGATTGTGGAGCTCAGCAGCTTCTACCTTGCAGCAGCAGGTAGAAGTTCCGGAGCAATCATCTTCGCAAATTCGTTGGGGAGCTAACTAGAGGTGCTGATACAGCGAAGGTTGATTGATTGTCAGCATCTAGTATGGATATGTCGTATGCGTCACGCGCACACACCCTTGCCACAGCAATGCCTTACGGGAAAACTTGAGTCGGAAAGCTGAAGTCGAGGATAGGAGGGTGTTCCTGGTTGTCGGTGACGGTATAGAGAGTGCGGAACGGCGACATTTCGTGCGAGTAGAACGTCAACAAGCGGATACACTATGTAGTCACCATCGTAAACGGATTGTGATGCTGACAGGACGACACACATGGTGGCTTGTGGCTGCAACCACACAAAATCAATTGAGGACTGTCGAAGTGACATTACGACTGGAATACTAGCAAGATTAGGAATCTCAAGTTGAAGT